>NW_024710695.1:0-15539 GCF_018991925.1 Homarus americanus | reverse complement strand
CACATCTCCTACAGCCAAACTCGAAACTCTCAGACTTTCACAAAACACAATAGCGATGGACCGTCCGTTGTCCACTTTTGACTGACTCTCTGCTTCTGGACAATATTTTTTTTATGTGAGTAGTTCATTGATCAGCAGTGATGAGTCAGATCACTGTATTCATCAACTCATACCGTAAATGTGATTAAATAAACATAAGTTTCACAAATAACAATTTAGTTTATTCAATACTGTACAATAATCAGTTGTTACCACTAAGTTAAGACAGACCAATATTTTTATAGAGAAAAGAAATGGAAATTTATGACATGAAAATCTAAAGAGGGCGAGTGTAGAAGAGGGAAGTGTATGCGAGAGTGAGGGAATGAATGGACACTTAAGTCTGAGTAACAATGAATGACTCACGACCTTCACCGTATATAAATATCACCACCAAATTATAAAATATTAAGACTAGTGGACGGCAGAGACTCATGGTCGGTGTTGGTGAGCGACGTTTGGCTGTGATAACAGGGCACCTTGTGTGTGTTCCTCCCTGACTTGGCTAGTCACCTCACCACCCTTCTCTTAAGCTCCTCTACGTGTGTGTTGGTGTGGGGATTAGTGGATGTCATCATTTTGACCTGACCTCATGTTTTTAGGTCACCCTGTATATTTAAGCCTCTCTCTGTCCATATAATCCAGTTGCCTCTGAAGATGTCTTGAATAAAGACGAAAGCTAAGGTACTCCGTTGTTTCCATTTTCCCGTGTGACTTTATCAAGATATATATATATATATATATATATATATATATATATATATATATATATATATATATATATATATATATATATATATATATATATTATTTCCTGTAGTAGTTTGAAAGTTCCTGATATTAGTAAAACTATTTCATTCAAAAACCTTGTACGAGCAATAGGTAACTGTGACGGCTATGGTGTTGATGAACGCCGATGAGACTACCTCCCTTGTACTCATTATTATCGGTGGGAAAACTAGGGTAAAGAAATTCATATAGCGTCTAGTCGTCCAGTATTCCAAATGCCTTTCACTTAACTTACGATAATGGCCTCCCTGGGGTCCAAATAGTGACGCGTCCTTACCATGATGGTCAGCCAGCTCTCTCTCATCTCCGTGTAGTCTGGGAGAGGATTGCACTACCTCCGGCCACCTGCTACTTACCAGGAATGGAACGTTTGTCACTGTGTTAATACCAGGGGCAAATCCCGGGACTTGTAATTTGCTACAATTGTTGGGGTTTATGGTCACATTTGCAAATACTGTATTCAGCAGGCGAGGTGCGGACGTTGTTGAGGGGGGCGTGACTCTGTACTGTACTGTACCTTACATGGCCTCCCACAGTGACCTCGACTGGTTACGGTAAGTGGGGAGCAACTCAACGATAGGGAGGCGGCAGTAGAGACCCACAAACACGCCCCGAACACAGTACTGTATAGTCTCCGAGGTGTCAAGGGGATGGTGTTACCGTCTGGCATTATAGATATGATAATCCCGAGGTGCTCTCAGTCCACCTAGCTGTAATTGGGGAAGTGAAGGCGGTTGAGTGCAGTCTTGGCTACAGGGCCTCCTTTACTTTCCGAAGACATGCTATGTAGTGTGCCGTATCCACACTGTCCCTAACTGGCAGCCATGTCTATGGGACTCACTATCACTTTTTCACAATTGAGTAACTACTCGAACACCTTCAGACAATCGCTCTTCTTAGGCAAAGGGTGGTCAGGCAGGAGCCCGACAGCTGCCACAGATCGCTGGACTTTAATAAGAACATAAGAACATAAGAAAGTGGGATACTGCAGGAGGCCGACTGGCCCATACAGGGCAGATCCCTTTCACACCCATCCCAGCACTTCCATGTGCCTATCCAACTTCGTCTTGAAGCTCCCTAGCGTCCCCGATCCTACTATAGCACTCGGTAGCCTATTCCACATATCCACAACTCTATTACCAAACCAGTGCTTGCTTATATCCTTTCTGAATCGGAATTTATCTAATTTAAAGCCATTTGTTCTAGTTATTTCGTTATTACTGAGCTTCAGAACATCTTCCATTTTACTTGTTAATCCCACTTACTCCACTTGTACACCTCATCATATCTCCCCTAACTCTACGCCTCTAATGAATGTGCTTCCAAGCTTTTCAGTCTTTCTTCATATGGAAGGTTTTTCCTTTATATTATGGATCATTTTTGTTACTCTTCTTGTACTCTCTCCAAAGAATCTATGTCCATTCTATAATAAGGACACCAGAACTGAACCGCATAATCCATGTGTGGCCTCACTAATGCTAGGTAAAGTTTCAAGATAACGTCAGCAGTTCTGTTACTCACAGACCTAGATATGAACCCAAGAATCCTGTTTGCCTTGTTGCGAACGCTAATACATTGTTTTCTAGGTTTCAAGTCGTTGCTAACAAGTACACCTAGATCTTTTTTCACAAACTGAGTTTTCTATTTCCGTGTTACCTAGTTTATACTTAACGTTTGTATTCGTCTTCCCAATCTGTAGTACCTTGCATTTATCAGTATTAAAATTCATTTGCCAGTCTACTGACCACTCATGTAAGGTATCTAGATCTCTTTGAAGGTGTTCAAAGTCACTGTCTGAATTTATCACTCTCCCCATTTTGGTATCATCTGCAAATTTACTAATCCTACAGCTGTTTCAAATCAAGATCATTAATGAATATAACAAACAGCAGAGGGTCAATACAGATCCCTGGGAACTCATGGACCAAGACCCCAGTCTGACTTTTTAATCCATTTATGCTGACTCTTTGTTTCCTACCAGTTAACCATGGCCTAATCCATTTTAATACTGATCCACCTATTCCATGTGCTTCTACCTTTCCTTATCAATCTCTCATGAGGGACTCTATCGAATGCTTTACTGAAATCTAAATAAATTATATCATATGACTTATCATTATCTACCGCTTCATATGCTTCTGAGAAAAAGCTAAGCAGATTTGTGAGACAAGAACGTCCCTGGGTGAACCCGTGCTGAGAAGAATGAATTAAGTTGAATGTTTCAAGGTGGCTTCTGATTTTTGTAGCAATAATTGACTCTAGCAACTTGCCTATGATTGACGTGAGACTAATGGGACGGTAATTTGATGCTATTGATTTATCGCCCTTTTTGAAAATCGGAACTACATTTGCAAGTTTCCAAGCTTCAAGTAATTGTGTCCGCATTCTAATGACTTATTAAATAAAACTGCTAATGGATTACTCCAACTCATCTCTACATTCTTTTTAATATTCTAGCATATACCTCGTCTGACCAGGCGATTTACGAGGCTTCAGTTTGTTAATTACTTTAAGCAATATCAAGCATTAGTAATATTGATATTCATCAACATATTTTCTATACTGTCGTTATATACCCTTTATGAACTTCTGGAAACTGTGCTAGGTTTTCATTTGTGAATAATGAGCTTAAATGACTATTTAACGCATCACACATTTCTAACTCATCATCATCAGCTTCTGCCTTCTCCTGTCGTAGTTTTTATGACCTATTGTATCTCTTAACCCTTTGATTTATACAGTTGATAAAAAGCTTTGGGGTTATTTTTTTCGGATTCGTTTGCTAAATTGGATTACACTCTCTTTGCTTTCCTAATTTCAGTTTTTACCTGTCTTGTTAGGTTCTGATAGTAACCAAGTAAGTGATTTTCGCCTTTCTTAACTTTTCTATATACTCCTTTCTTTTTCCCTAGAAGATCTAAGAGTCTATTATTCATCCATTTGGTTGGTTCCGTATCGATCTGAATTTTCTTTTAGGGATGTGTTTATTTTGGGCATTATTGATTGTCGCAATAAATTGTTCATAAGTAGCTACTAAATTAAATTCGGGGTTATCCCGTCCTAAGTTGACAGTTTCCGGAGGTGTGGGGGGGGATTAATCTTTTGACCATAGGGTCATCCCTTAGGTCTCTCCTTAAGCTACCGTAAGTAGCCTTCCTAAAATCCGGGATCAAGGCCGAATTTTCCTTCTTCCTGCCATCCCATATCATGTTAAAATATATGGCTTTATGATCACTGTTTCCTAGTTCGTCTCCAATCCCAACATCTTTTACTAGATTTTCATTATTACTGAGAACTAAATCGAGGATATTATTTCCTCTAGTGGGCGAGTTTATGAATTGATATAAAAAACTATCTTGTACTACTTCTAGAAAATCTTCAGATTCATTATCGCTAATTTGATTTTTCCAATCTAAGCCTGAAAAGTTGAAATCGCTTAGAATACATACATTGTTTCTATCAGATGCCTTCTTTATTTCCTCCCATAGCAATTTACCATCGTTCCTACTCAAATTAGGTGGTCTATATATAACACCAATGACTACGGACTCATTGCCCTCACCAATCTCTACCCAAATACTTTCATTGTCGCTATTTGTTTTAATGTTTTAATGTAGCACAAAATGTCCGACACAGCTTACACGAAACAGATGACGATCCAAACATTTTCAGTTCGTAATTCGCTAATCCGTGGCCAACTGAGCTATAGCGTGAAGTGCTCTTAAAACTCCACATACCTGCCGCCTCGCATGCTGTAAAAACATACAATGCTCCGGAAACGCACCAAATATTTTGTAAACGACTCTAAAGTATTTTAACGAAGGTTTTACATCATCAGTAAACAGAAAGGTATTAAACCGCCAGCAAACATCGTATATGCATACTGCATGAAATATGACCTATAATGTTGTTAACACTGAACAAACTGAAAAAGACTTAAAAGAATAATATTTCTTTTTGCAACCGACCTTTTTACACATCACTTTAGCTCGTGTTGTTATACAATACTGTTGTTAGGGTAATGTTTTAATATTTGCAAGATGAATGTGAATTTGTTGCCATCCGGTATAACTTACTGTACACTCCCATACTTAGTGTACATTATGTAAGAGAAAATAAACAGTTATAAACAGTAAGATAAACAATAAAAGTAAAAGTAAATTGTCCTTTTACAGATAAAGTTTACTGCAACACGAGGCAACTTCACTCAGCTGATCGTACGTGGGTGGACGGTGAGGCGAAGGAGTTCTTCTCTGGCTGGTTCACACGGGGATGATGATTACTCCCTTCCTGTGTATCGTCTGCTCTGCCTCCTTCTTATTTCCACTTTCACGGGTATTGTTTTTTCTTTCTGTTTTCGATTTTGTTGTATTATTTGTATTTTTAACTAAATATTTTCCAGATATTTTGGTTATCTAATACTTTCAAATATGTGAAATTTGGATATATGAGATAGCGCTGAGACAAGGGCGTTAAGGCACGTTTACAGTTGAAAATAATAAAAGTATAAATAATACAAACAAAATCAATTAATATGTTTTTTATTATTTTTAAATATCAGAAATGTTGGGTCAACGCTTCTTGTTGTTCTTTGTCTTTTTCCCAGTGAAGATGTAGTCTCCCCATGGCAGGTACTGGTCCTTTTGTACATGGCAGAAAGTGGTAGTTTCCTTCTTCTTCTTGTTGTTTTGAGGTTTAGTGTGCTTTGTGGTTTGCAGTTTGTTAGATCGGGGGCCCTTCTCCTTCACCTGGCAAGGCTTCACCTCAACCTTTGAAACTTTTGTTACAGTGCGTCGGAACACCATTGTGATTTACTGACACTAACAGCTCTCTCACTGAGGTCAAATCAAAATTTGACCATACAGAAAGAATTACGGTTTAATAAGGTTGGAATTTAAAGAATTTGACAACAAAATGAAGCTCTGTTTATCACTATAGTGTTGAGGGCTGGTGTTTGTAGAGATGATGGATGGTGTTATAATATGTAGTGATGATGGATGGTGTTATATGTAGTGATGAAGGATGGCATTATATGTAGTAATGAGGGATGGTGTTATATGTAGTGATGATAGGAGGGTAATATATGTAGTGATGATGGATGGTGTTATATATAGTGATGATGCATGATGATATATGTAGTGATAATGGTTGGTGTTATATGTATTGATGCTGGATGGTGTTATATGTAGTGATGATGGATAGAGTTATATGTAGTGATGATGGATGATGTTATATGTAGTGATGATGGGTGGTGTTATATGTAGTGATGATGGATAGAGTTATATGTAGTGATGGATGATGTAATATGTAGTGATGATGGGTGGTGTTATATGTAGTGATGTTGGATGGTATTATATGTAGTGATGATAGATGATGTTATATGTAGTGATGATGGGTGGTGTTATATGTAGTGATGTTGGATGGTGTTATATGTAGTGATGATGGATGATATTATATGTAGTGATGATAGGATGGTTCTATATGTAGTGATGGATGGTGTTATATGTAGTGATGATGGATGATGTTATATGTAGTGATGATAGGATGGTTTTATATGTAGTGATGATGGATGGTGCTATATGTAGTGATGATGGATGATGTTATATGTAGTGATGATGGGTGGTGTTATATGTAGTGATGTTGGATGGTGTTATATGTAGTGATGATGGATGATATTACATGTAGTGATGATAGGTTGGTTTTATATGTAGTGATGATGGATGGTGTTATATGTAGTGATGATGCATGATGTTATATGTCGTGATGATGGGTGGTGTTATATGTAGTGATGCTGGATGGTGTCATATGTAGTGATGATGGATGGAGTTATATGTAGTGATGATGGATGATGTTATATGTAGTGATGATGGTTGGTGTTATATGTAGTGATGTTGGATGGTGTTATATGTAGCTTATGAAGGATGAAAAGTTAGTGAAGATTGTGAAGGAGATGTAGTGAAGATTGTGAAGTGAGGTGTAGTGAAGATTGTGTAGTGAGATGTAGTGAAGATTGTGAAGTGAGATGGGTGAAGATTGCAGAAGAGATGTAGTACATCGTAGCTGCATGCAGTGAAGATTGCGAAGTGAGATGTAGTGTATCAGGAAGTGACTTGTAGTGAAGATTGTGAAGAGATGTAGTGAAGATTGTGAAGGAGATGTAGTGAAGATTGTGAAGGAGATGTAGTGAAGATTGTGAAGTGAGATGGTGAAGATTGTGAAGTGAGATGTAGTGAAGACTGCGGAAGTGAGACGTGGTAGATTGTGAAGTGAGATGGAAGATTGTGAAGGAGATGTGGTGAAGATTGGTGTAGAAGAGATGTAGTGGGAAGTGAGATGTAGTGAAGATTGTGAAGTGAGATGTAGTGAAGATTGTGAAGTGAGATGTGGTGAAGATTGTGAAGTGAGATGTAGTGAAGATTGTGAAGTGAGATGTAGTGAAGATTGTGGCGAGATGTAGTGAAGATTGTGAAGTGAGATAAAGATTGTAAATGGAGATGTAGTAACATTTGTATGATATAAGATTGTGAAGTGAGATGTAGTGAAGATTGTGAAGGAGATGTAGTGAAGATTGGTGAAGTGAGATGTGGTGAAGATTGTGAAGTAAGATGTGGTAAAGATTGTGAAGTGAGATGTAGTGAAGATTGTGAAGTGAGATGTAGTGAAGATTGTGAAGTGAGATGTAGTGAAGATTGTGAAGTGAGATGTAGTGAAGATTGTGAAGTGAGATGTAGTGAAGATTGTGGAGTGAGATGTAGTGAAGATTGTGAAGTGAGATGTAGTGAAGATTGTGAAGTGAGATGTAGTGAAGATTGTGAAGTGAGATGTAGTGAAGATTGTGAAGTAAGATTATAAAGTAAACTGTAGTAATTGAGGTTAAACGAACGCGGGTTATTCTGTAGTGTATTCGTGTCTTGTTAACGTGGAACCAACATGGCGGTGGTTCTCAATATAGATACGTTATTTTGCCGGGAATTTCTGTCAAAACGAAATATGAATCAGCCATATTTAGCCTAAATTAACCTAGCGGCTTTATTATATATTCTAAGATGTTTAAGTTGGATAGATCAGATCAGGTTAGGTTAAGTCAGGTTGGGTTAGGTTAGGTTAGTTTTGTTAATTTTGCCACTTAGAGGCTAGTTTATTGTGCCCCCCATACTCATCCTGTGAGCGGTAGCGCAAAGAGATTACAAAGTGGTGTTAGATGAGGTAGGTGGTTAAGTTAAGTTTCAATAGGTTAGGTTAGATTACGTCAGGTTGGGTTAAGTTAGGTTAGGTAGGTAATAAGTAGATAGGTTACGGTCGGTAGGTGGGAAAGTTAGGTTTGATTAGGTTAGCTTATGTCAGACGGGGAGGTTAGGTTCGATTATGTCAGGTTAGGTTCGATTATGTCAGGTTAGGTTAGATTACGTCAGGTTAGGTTAGATTATGTCAGGTTAGGTTAGATTATGTCAGGTTAGGTTAGATTATGTCAGGTTAGGTTAGATTATGTCAGGTTAGGTTAGATTATGTCAGGTTAGGTTAGATTATGTCAGGTTAGGTTAGATTACGTCAGGTTAGGTTAGATTACGTCAGGTTAGGTTAGATTATGTCAGGTTAGGTTAGATTATATCAGGTTAGGTTAGATAATGTCAGGTTAGGTTAGATTATGTCAGGTTTGGTTAGATTATGTCAGGTTAGGTAAGTAGGTGGAGGTGGGTAAAAAAGGTTAGGTTAGGTCGGCAGGTTTTAGTGTAGGAGCTTAAGTAATCCCGTAAAAATTTCATGTTAATTTTTGACACCATACATCGTAATAATCCTTAAAAACTATGTTAAGGAACTGTGGTGTAATTTTTTCTGAACGGTTTATTATAAGTTTTATGCCATTAAAGAAGTTTTATCAAAGAGCGGCGTAATGAACCACAGACGTATTACCATTAAGTCCTAAGTAACTTAAAACATGACTAATAACCTATGAACATGTAGTATTATATGATTACAATTTAACATTATATATTATGAATGCTGTTATAATATCTTAAGTGTGTTACAAACATGGCTGCTCATATATGCCATCCTGTCTCTGGCAAAGAAGAGATTGCAGTAAGTAAAATTAATTGCTAAAGACAAATACTGAAAATTAAACATATACTTATTACCATTATCTGAAAAGCTTAGAGCCACCGTTTTATATTTATTAAAAGTTTGTAGTGTTATACATCATGTGTATACAAGTCACAAGTTATTATTTACGACATTGCTTCAGTCCTCGTCATCAGAGTCTTCTGTGTACAACAGATTCCTTCACCTTGTTTAGGCATTTCTCATCATCTGCTTGACAGTTATACATCTCGGTGCATGTCATGCTATTCTTTCTGATTATTTCTGTATGAACATGACAATGATCCACATTTCCTGACGCCACATCCACATTTAACAAGTTCTGTGATTGCTTCTGGAGCTGGTGGTTGGTCTGATATTACTAGTATGAAACAGTCATTGTCAATCTTCCAGCCATGCTCTAATTGTGAAAGCATTTCACTGTCTGCATCACAAGACCACAGAAGAGCTTGATACCTTCCTCTCAATATATGATACTTTAGAGTTGCTGCAGTCGCTGGTAGTTCTCCAGCTTCTGCCTGCGTTATCTTGAAGAGATGCCATCTAAGTTTTGACAGTTTAGTGAAAGTCATTCGTGGACAGTAGAGCTGAAATACAAATTCCTCTAGACCAATATACATGTCTGCTGGAGGGCATTTGGTCTACTCAGCATCTTGAATGCATCTAGAACTTTTGTGTTAGATTTCATCAAAGTGCTCCAACATGCTTTCTTTCCTTTGCCAACAAATTTTCCAATGCAGTCAGATCCTGTGAAGGCATGGAAACCTGTAAGGCTCTCTGCCCAATGTGTCGTCGCTCACCAGTTCCTGTTATCATACTTGTATTTTCTCCAAGTTGAGGCTGCTTTAATATGCCAAACACATCAGTGTCTGGTGACTTGATATGTACAGTGCTGCCCTTCTGTGATGCATATACTGTATATCCTGCTTAAGTTCTATAACTTGTGATAGCAATTTGATGGTTGAAGTCTTATTTGCTGCTTTCCACGACAGTAGATTAACCTTGGACAGCTTTTCCCAGATGCTCAATGGACCAACAATACGTTCCTTGACAAAATTTTCATAATTTTGGCTTCCAACTTCATATGCTCATTGATTGTCATATTTGGCATTTTCTGGCATTACAGCTCCAGTTACCAAGTTTATAAGAGCATCATTTTCCTGGGATTACAGTCACCAATAACATTGTGTAGCTTCTGTACATCAGCATATTGACTGCTGACAATAGCTGTAGAGAGCTCATGGTGTTCTGTTCTTTTGTAATCTTTATGAGTTTGATATTTTATGTAATGAACTTAATTTGAAAACCCAAATGGTAGTATATGAACTTTTATCACCTTAGACACTCTGTGCGTCATGCCTCTCAAGTGATTTTTTTCCTCTCTTCTCTGGACAAATACGACCTTTATCCCATCAGAAAAAATATCACCATATATATTTTCTTAATCTACAGGTGCCAAGGTTTAAAATGACGGATGGTGTTAAAAATTAACCTGAAATTTTTACGTGACCACATATTGTCTTGTTGGGTTTCTGAGAGAACTTCACGGCTAAATAGCGCCTCTGTATTGATAGCCGGTACATGTCGTAATATCCACCGCTCATAGTTAAATCTTTATGTCCGTTTATTTTGTTCTAATTTAAGTATCAAAGAGTGTTTTCATTTTTAAGTATCTTAAGTATCTTTTTTCCCCACTCCTAAGTGTCTAAGTATGATTTATTTTCATTTTTAAGTAACTAACCATATTTTTGTTTTCATTATAAAATGTGATTGATATAGACAACAGAAGTAAATATCAGCTGGAGGTCGTAAACGAAGCTGATGTGAAGTATTTTGACTCACTGTTCCCATGAACTAATTGCTTCACTGGTTTATACCGAAGAAATAAAACCGTCAACGAACCATCCGATTCAAATGTGTCTTAGGCGATACAGGGTGTTTATGCGTCACTCTGATATCAAGAATGACTTTGTGTACTGTGGTGAAGCTGAGGGTAGGATAGGGTTGGGTTGGGATGGGTTAGGATTACGCATGTGTGGGTATATTCTGTCGCATTTTATAGGTATCTTGCGTCTTTCTCTTTATTCCTTTATCATGAGTATCTGTGCCTATTAATACACCACCTCGCAGGATAGTGGAAGAGGAATGGATAGTAACGATATAATATTCTTCTTACATATACCTTAGCTTGATTACAGGTAACACCAGGTAGAAGTTACATGACTCTTAAGAGTTTTCCTCGACTTGGCTGATTCAACTGTAAGACTTGTTGTATTTATCCTTATTAAAATCCTCCACCTGTAAGACCCTCCACTTGTTAGACCCTCCACCTGTAAGACCCCCCACTTGTAAGACTCTCCACTTGTAAAACCCTTTAGGGATTTGAAATACCTTCTCGTCTTGGCTCCACTAGTACTGTACACACCCTCTCTAGCCTTAGTTTACAGTAATGTTGAAGTATATAGTGAAGACTCACAGCTCATGGGTTAGAAAAACAAAAGATGCTTGTTTTATTTATTTATTTATTTATAGTTTATTTTAGAATCCCCGAAAGTTAGAACAAAATGGCTGACGGGACTCACAAGCGGGCGGTGTTTACAGTATGGACCAAGAATAAAAAATAAATGAAAAATAAAATAAATAAATCGTAAATTGGTGCATTGTTTCTCCAGGGGTAATTATAGAAGTACAAATGTTCTCCAGCAGTGGGTAACGATCATAGTCACGTATAGAGCTTCCGACGCAGGTAGACTGATATAGATGCATTACCTGGAGTTAGTGGGTTACAGGGGCTTCTTACACGATAATATTAAAGGTGTTTTTTCCTTCTGTTTGTGGCACTTAAGGTGTTTAGGTTAGGTTTAATTAAAATGGTTTAGTTATAATAGTTATATTACGATAAGTTAAGTTGAATTTAGAACTTTTTATTTGCATATATCGTGTTTTAGAATGATTTGTTAGCTAATAAGTTTAATTTGGATACGTTTAGTTTAATTTAGATCATTTGATTTTACAAGGTCGTATTATAATGACTGGGAACCATATAGAAACCTGCTAGAGAAGTAAATATTTCTACGGCAGTGAATGAGTAAGTCAATAAGTGGTGTATAGAGCTGCTGATGCAACTTAAACGGTATATACTGTACATTATATGTTATCAGAGCTTTCCTGTTGTACGTAACCGCCTCCGTCAAAGTGTCTTAGTGGCTCATGTGAAGATTAGCCTCTAGTTTATTTAACCTCAAGATTAGCTACACTGGCACTGCCTGACCTGACCTAACCTAACCTAATCTAACCTAACTTAATTTCCCAGGTAGCGTTAGGTTAATCATTAGTTGAAATAATCTGGGAGGGTTAATCTTCAGGTAATCTATCTTAATTAACAATTTTGGTCAGGTGAGGCCTTCCTTACCTTACTCGAGAGCAGGAGGAGGAGGACTTGCTAACATCTACAGATCATCGTCAACCAAGGCAGATATTGAATAACTTTTGTTTACCTTCGTGGCTTAAGAACACATCTTAACACCATAAGACTATTCGCCTCAATACAATAATTCAGTAATTGATTATTGTATTCTAATAAAATTTACTGTGTATCTTGAGGTGTATTGTGGTAAACATCCTTAAGAGCAGCTCTGTGTGTTCTTACGACCTCAAACTAACACAAAAGGTAGCCAATATTTACCCTTGGTCAGTCACTTTATGTAGATGTCAATTGTGTCATTTCTCTAGGCTTAGTGCCCCCTGGAGGAGAAAGTAAATACAATGTTGATTTATTTTGGTCACAACACACGCTAGTAGATTATTTTTTCCTATTTAACTAAATAATTAACACTATGTAGCTAACTAATTATATGACTCAAAGATGGTAACCAATATGGCGTCGATATTGTTCACATACTCTATGATAAATAGTGTAGGTTATGTATATAAGCTACTGTGCCGAGTAGCAACCCTGTATATAAGCTACTGTGCCGAGTAGCAACCCTGTATATAAGCTAATGTGCCGAGTAGCATTTATATATATCATCACGTGGCAACACTGCACGTTATGTGGCAACATTGCCCCGAGGTAAAAGGGTGGGAATACTGATTTTCATAAGATTTCAAGTTAAAATTTACCTAGCAAAAAATGAAAACTTTTCAAATCTGAAGATATCACATGATTCTGCACATAGAACTACATCATTAATACCATGGGCCGATTTTTCAAACTCCAAACAAAAAATTCGCCTCCGTATGACACACCCTATTAACAAGGTATTCCAATTCTTACCTCTTCTTACTATTATCAAAATCATAAGTACTCCACTAAATACTGCCTGGTCGAACCCTCTTTCACTACCCTGCCAATAGATAAATTAATTCACCGCCACAACCACCTCACTGTTTTCCAGTAACTTGAAGGCAGTCACTCAGCTCTCCTCTGCTACTTAATAAAAGCCTTATCTGCCTCTATCAGCTTCCCTCTCCATCGTTAACGATTTTATACGTTCAGAATCCTCCCCTCTCTATCATACGAATTTCCAAAATGACTTTGTTGTCATATAGACTTATCACTTTTCCTAAAGTTTTCTCCATTAAAATTTTTGTAGTAGTGGTATGATCTGCACACGAGCTTCCCCTGTCCATTTATTTTTCAACATTTGTAATTTCCTGAATCCTGGGATTTACCGTCCTCGTTTATACCTTATCTCCTACATTTATCACACCAGTATTTCTCAGAATTTTGTTCCACTCCTTACATCTTTTATGCACATTTATCCCCTTTGCATCTCAACTGCAGAATTTCATGTTATCAGAAATATGTCCTGAAAACACTAGTATATCATTTCACTTCAGCGACACCTCACCTTTTCCTTCTTCTAACTCAAGAAGGTTTAACGCCAATACGGTGATGACCATTCTTCTTTATTTTGCCAGATCGTTCTGAGCAATACATAGTGTGGCAACCATAGAGACGAAACACATTACATAAGCAATAAAAGAGTGATGACATTTACTGTATCAATATCTCTATTATTTCTTTCGTTTATTCACTCTATTCTAACTATAATATTCGTTTTTTCACTATATTTCTCTCATTTATTCACCATTATCTAAGTTTAGTATTCGTTAATCTCTTCACTATTATTTTACCTGTACAGTCCTGTACCTGTACCTGTACATGTCTTAGTGCCCGTCCACGCCCATTTCAACCATTTCTACCTCAGCCATGTCTTAAAAAACAGCCAGAGGTGAAGTTTATATCATTCTTCATTAACTTCTGATTAGAGTGAAAAGTGAAAGTGGATTACATAGTCATGACTGCCCATTGATAATCTGGAAATAGCACACCTTCACTTCCCCAGCAATAAAGGTAGGTACCATTTTACACCAATTTATTATATATTCACTATTTTTTTCTGTTTTTCATTACCATTGTCGATTTTTTTACCATTTATTCATCATTATCTGATTGCATAAAGTCTGTCTTTCGTTCACCAAGATCTCCGTTTCACCCTGGTTCCTATAAATCGAACTGTATCCACCCTGCACACACTCACACACACACACACACACACTACTACTACTACTACTTAGCTATCACCCGGAATCGAGTATGACGATCATCCAGCTATGATACAATGATATGAGTTATTAAAGATGTCACCTAGGTTAGTGAGCTTTGAGGTGACCAAAGAGTCCGTTACGGGACCGGCAGAGTCGTTCACAAATGTTGCACGTGTGGAGGGCTGCATCTACTGCGGGTCCTGACGTTCCATGGAGCGACCATAGTTTGTTTTTGTTTTGATCTGTGATATGATTGTGTTTTCGAGCTCGTAAAGATGACCTTACTGGGTGCGGTTGCCCAGTCAGGTTGGTTCTTTAGGAAGTTATTTAACTTTAGGTAAGTTTGGTTGGTGCTATTAACCATGTATTATTTATGTTATGGGTTGAGGGATAAGTGTCAGAAAAAATCTTTTTGCTTTGTCTCAACTTATTCAATAAAATGAAAGCATTTCTCGTCACCGCTTAGAGTAGACTTTTTGTAGTTGTTTTCTCATTTTTAATTCCCGATATCTGGGTTAGGGGTAAAATGCACCAGGAGTGTCAGAGATGAAAATCGTCTTTTTTGTCTGAACTTATCATTAGAAACAAAAAACAAAACAATAATAGCGAATTATGTCCGCTACTATAAACTGATTCAGAACTTTCCCTAATGAGAATCAGATACTCAGTGCCCAGTGGACTGCTCAAGTAGTGGCATGCTGGTAGTTTGTTAGAACCTGTTTAAACGCATACAGTACCCGGGCCATCACCAGTACGATCCCACAGTCCAATTGTCCAACATACACTGGACACAGTAATATACTTTCATAATTAGATCTTAGATTACGGAAAAGTAACTTGCAGATGGCAGTTGTATTTCATTAAATATGCTTGGTAGGTAAAACAATACTAAGTTGCATTATGTAAGTACAGTTAAAATGTTACGAATTATATTATACAAAAGCCAGATTGGCTTAAGGCAGTGTTACAATTGCTGTAATACAACCATGAAATGCAATTTTGGTCTGTAGAAAAAAAAATACGTTTTTTTTTTTTCTTAAAAAACGATTTTTTTTCATCAC
>NW_024710694.1:0-15127 GCF_018991925.1 Homarus americanus | reverse complement strand
TGTGACCGGCACTGCACTCGACCGCCTTCACTCCACCAACTAAAGTCAGGTACATATTCAAACCTGGTGTGAGTGTGTGCTAAGGGGCGGTCGCTCCTCACTCTGGTGGCTTAAGACGACACACAGAGGCCATCTTGGAGACACGAAATATGTTGATAACTTATACCAAGACTACGGGAAGACTGTGAGGGACATGAAACGGATAAGAGTAATTTTTTCCTGTTGCTTGTGTATATTTATTGTATGTGTCGTGCAGTTGATAGTTCCGAGAGAGTGACTGTCAGTGTGGAGAGAGATAAGTGAGAGGGAGGAGGGTGATGAGTGGGGCCGAGAAACGGTGATGGGTAGGACCGAGAGGGAAGATGATGATTGGGGCCGAGTGGGAGGACAGTGATAGGTGGGGTCCGACACATCAGGTATGAAGTTAGGCAGTGTTTTTTACACTTGGGTTGAGACATTCCAAGGATATAAAAAGTTACTAAGGAAATTTTTCACAAGAATAAACCAAAACTTTACACGCCCTTGTCGCTTTCGTCATTATCTGTTACATGTCATTATCTGTTAGGCGTCATTATCTTTTACACGCCATTATCTGTTACGCGCCATTATCTGTTACAAGTCATCATCTGTTACATGTCATTATCTGTTACATGTCATTATCTGTTAGGCGTCATTATCTTTTACACGTCATTATCTGTTACGTCATTATCTGTTACACGCCATTATCTGTTACACGCCATTATCTGTTACACGCCATTATCTGATACAAGTCATCATCTGTTGGAAGTCATTATATGTTAACTGACATTATCTGTTACATGTCATTATATGTTACACGCCATTATCTGTTACAAGTCATCATCTGTTGCAAGTCATTATATGTTAACTGTCATTATCTGTTACAGGTCATTATCTGTTACAGGTCATTTTTTGTTACAGGTCATTATCTGTTACAGATCATTATCTGTTACAGGTCATTTTCTGTTACAAGTCATTATCTGATACACGCCATTATCTGTTACAAGTCATTTTCTGTTACAAGTCATTATCTGTTACACGTCATTATCTGTTACAAGTCATTATCTGTTACAAGTCATTATCTGTTACAGGTAATTTTCTGTTTCACGTCATTATCTGCTACAAGTCATTATCTGTTACACGTCATTATCTGTTACTCGTCATTATCTGTTACACGTCATTATCTGTTACCCGTCATTTTCTGTTACACGTCATTATCTGTTACACGTCAGATCCTGTTATTGTGAGTGACGCCTTTACCTCTGAAGATCAAAGCTTCATAAAAAGAGACGCGGACTCCTTCATAAAATGTTAACTGAACAACACTGAAGTAGCCTGATACTGTTGTAAACCTCGACCAACAACGGGTCCTTTCCTGTTGACCAAAACATTATAACATTAGTTCAATTCCCAATAAAGTTATCTTGAAATAGATGTCTCGAATAAAGACGAAAGCTAAGGTGCTCCGTTGTTTCCCTTTTCCCGTGTGATTTTATCAATATTAATCTTATCCACGTTTTCATTGTGAATATATATATATATATATATATATATATATATATATATATATATATATATATATATATATATATATATATATATATATATATATATATATATATATGTGTGTGTGTGTGTGTGTGTGTGAAAGTTTCGTGATAATGTTTCGAACAAATTGTTATCGAGAGGAAATGTGAGTTGTTTTGAGGATATTTGTGTTTTTATTCTACAGTGATTATCCATTCTTGGCTGCTGTCTGGCCAGAGATTCAAAGCTCCACCCAGTTATTCATATACCATTTATTTTTTACTCCAGGTTTTATATATCTGACTTAGCTAAGTGCTCCCACACCAAGGTGAATGCATATATGTGTGCACCCTCTCTGTCCTCTGTTGAGATTCCAAAAGCTTCCCTCAGGATTACATCTGCAAATATCATCATCTTGAATCTCGTTAGAGGACAGCCTTCAGCCACCGATATTAGTGCAGATTTACAAGAAATTTCATACCTGGAGCCCACTGCCTGGAGTGGTTCCTCCCGAGCAAATGTCAGAAACAAGATGAAAGACGCGGTGCAGCCCCGTGCATCACTGGACGCTGCGGAGTAATATCTCGCTTGAAGAGTGTTTGTTGAACCTCCCACTGGCGGAGCCTGACACAAGATTTGCATAAAGGATATATCCACAAGGACTTGGGGTGTTGACAAACGGTGCTGAACGCTAATGAGTCTTTTTTTTCTCACATCTGGGGAGGATTTACAAGCCCTTGAAAGTTGGTACCAGTGCTGCAACTCGTCTGTGAGACTAGGTTATACCTATAATTTATTAGATAAGAATAATATTTAATTTACATTGTTATAAATTTGTTATACAGAAAGTGCATCTAATTGGTGAGGCGCTGGTACAAGTGCTTTTTAAGATGTCGGATATAAAGCGAAGAAACGCTGTTTGCTTTGTGTGAAAGGGAAGCAATAATCTCATGGTTACTCCTTTCGCTGTTGTCTGGTATAATAAATCTATATCTGTTTACTCATTTAATGTTGGTCTATGAATGAGGCCATAAAACGTTGCATCAAGGCTGGTAGACAGGAATATATGTAAAGCCTTCGTCATCCATCAGAAAACAACATCTGTTGGGTTGTTTAAGGAGTGTGATAAGTCTTGATCCTCTGTTTACTCATCGTCGTGGTGCTGTTATACTCACTAGTGACGGCCACAGTTTACCTGATCCTCAATATCCCATAATGAATTAATATCACAAGGAACAACTTATGTAAACCCGGGCCACCATGATTGGTAGTCAGGCAGTTTATCCACTACACCACCATGAGCTTAAAAGCTACCCCACCTTAACTACTCTCAAGGTTCCTCACCCACTACTGTGGCCACACTCGGGTCCCAGACAGCATTTAATTAATTAAGTTCCCAGCACAACGGTGTTGTCAATATATCAGAACCTGTAACGTAAGCTGCCTGACTACCAGTCGTCGTGGTCCGAGCTCGAAACCCGGCACCCGGAGGTGAAAATTGTTTACCTTTATTTTCCTGTGTGGATTACGGGGTATGATATACGAGGAAGTCTGTGTGTTGACGGTAAGGCTGGCAGTGTGACTCTTATTAGGGATGTCGATGCAACTCCTAAGTATAGGAATACAGTATTACTGTAGGTTCCCCTGGTCAATATACCTCGGAGTTCTCCACTGTAACTTAAGCTTTTATATTTTACCCATAAGGTTAGTTCTGAGATCAGACCACGTTGGGTGTATTTGATGAAGAAATATAATACAAAAATATTATGTTTTATACTTCTTTCTTAAATCCACGAAGCTGAAGTTTGTTGATCTGTAAACCTGGAAAACAGGATAGGTGTTGACTGAGTCTTAGTGTTCTTACTTATAATATAGCTTAAGGACATGTCAGGTCTTAAGGTATAATGGTCGTCTTATGTAACGAGACCAGACTAAACAACTGGCCTTAAATAACATAAGTAGATTAAAACTCTCACTACATTATTCTTCACGACCTTAACACTTGTTACTGACACAACCTGCCACATGCCCAACCGAACCATAAGATTACCAGCATTATCTATTAGTCATCTACTAACATTCACAGACACATTTAACCAATATACTTTAACATGTGATATCTCATGTGCTGCTGTGTAAACAGGGTTAGTGTGTCACTGTGTTGGCCAGGTATCCTATTAACGTCAACTTGAGGGTGATTACCTGTCCTCGTGGGGCTGAGACCTTCAGCTTATCTCTTACCTCCACCTGTCCTCCAGATGTCTACAGGCACGTCTTGTGTGTGATATTAATAATAATAATTGCGGTTTATTAACGTGGCAGCCAATAGGGCGAAAATATACAGTTGCATAACTGGGGAATGGGTCACTTGATTGACAGATAAACTATAAAGTAACAAAAATGGTACAAATAAGATAATAATAACAACAGGGAATTTCAACATAGTAACGGTGCAACAGTGAACACACTGATAATTATCTAAGAGCTGTTGATAATATTTACAATGGTTGGGATTCGGCTGTTCTTATAGCGATCAGTATATCGGATGTGTACAGTAATATACAGCGATATATAATAACTTATAATCACGTTATTCATAAATATACAAATACTTTATACAAAATACTTACCCATAAGGGTAAGTCAAAGACAAGTTTTAATATTACTTGAGTCTTATAATAATACTTAAGTCTGAAATGACGGCCACAGCTCCCGGGACCAGCCTTTGACGCCGTAAAATTCGAGATTCTGCAGCAGTGATAATATTATTCCAGCAAGAGGTGGGGGGTGGAGGAGAGTAAGAGAGGGATAGGGAAAACACAGAAAAGAGGAGAGAGAGAGAGAGAGAGCACACATGGTGGTGTTGTGGTGGTACACACTGCAACAGTTCCGCCTAGTCCACTCCCTCACCCCCAATAACACCCGAAAAAGTTTAATATTTTTCCTTATTACCTCAGTGTTGCTCTTTATCTCAACTTACTATACATGGTGCTGGAAGTGATTTTGGACGGTGATGCAACTCTTGGGGTGATTAGCTAGACGGAGGGAGGGGTGAGAGGGTGAGAGTGGGGTGAGGGTGAGGTGTGAGAGGGTGGAGGAGAGGTGAGAGGGTGGAGAGAGGGTGGGTGGGTGGGGGATGAGGGTGGGTGAGGAGGGTGAGGAGGGGTGAGAGGGTGAGGAGGGGTGAGAGGGTGAGGGTGGGTTGGGTGGGGTGGGAGGTGAGGGTGGGAGGGTGAGGAGGGGTGAGAAGGTGAGGGTGGAGTGAGAGTTGATGAGGGGTGAGAGGGCTATGGAGAGGGTGAGGGTGGGGTGAGAGGGTCAGGGTGGCGTAAGGGGGGGTGAGAGGGTGAGGTGAGGAGGGTGGGGTGAGTAATTTTACACATAATATTTTTTTCTGGTACAATTCTCACGTATTCTATGGAGTCTCTTAATATGTTGTCCTTTCATGACGGGGTGACTTTCATGACCCAATAAATAACCGCTGTATTTGATTCTGTTCACATAACTATTTACATAAGCATCTAATTGTTCAAATAATTTAATTTACAATAAAATCATTTTCAGAAGTTAACAAAGTACGTTTATTATAACTAACATTAATGTATGAAAGATAATGATAAGTCAGTCGGCAGCAGTTCCACCTGTTGCAAGCATTTTGTGTTTGGTTACAGTTTTAACCCTCGTCCTCATCAGTTGTTAGACATGGTAGTTGTGCGGGCATCAGATGTAGCACCATGGTGTGTGTATAGTGTGCAGTGTAAAGTTGGCTCCCGTACTTCTGAGGGAGTCGTAACAACCTGTGTCTTAAGGTGAGGTCAAGGTCAATATAGAGAGGTCGGCCGGACAGCGGTCTAGTTTTCATTCGCTCTGCGCAGTGACGTCACGGGAACTATACATAAGAAGAAGAACATAAGAAAATAAGGAGTCTGCAATAGGCCGGTTGGCCTGCGCATGGCAGCTCCTGTCGAGAGTTACTACCACTCTCTATCATCCATGAACCTATCTAGCCTCCTTTTGAAACTATAGCTGGCTGGCCCGCTCCCCCTCTCTCTCCTGTAGTCTGTCTATCTTTACAGTATCATCATTGTAAACGCCTCGGTTAAGGACGTTCAGGTGACGGGCAAGTCGAAGGGAATGAGTGAAAACCGCCTTTTGACGCATTTAATATTTATTGATGCGGTCAAAACCTACAGAGAACAAGGCGTTCATTAGTATCACATGGTGATCTATCTGATACATAATTAGTTCGTCTCACACTATTTCATCTTAATTACAATTGATTATTAAGCATGGTGCCATGATACAAAGTTCATAACTCCATTAATCTTAGTTACATTTCATTCCGCGTTGTCTTATTGCTCCAGATAAGGCAGAAACGAGTAGGCATAATTAGTCCAATAAATTTCAGTACTGAGGGGTATGTCATCACTTTGGCTGTACTTACAGGTGCGGGTCAATGCGAACCAGTATGATGTTCCAAGGGACAATAGTACTGTGTAAATTGTCCCAGCACAAAACTCGGCCAGGATTAGGAGTCGGTGTTCACCACTGCTAGCAGAGGGCTGGTCCTCACAGCATCACTCGCGAGGGCGATCTGCATCATGGAGGCCAGGCGGCCATGTCACCTTCTAAACCATACACTGAGCATAATCAGGGCCTCTTGTCTGTAAACACCGCCGCTACATCTGGCGAGGTCACAGGTCGCGTGGGGGGAGGGGGGGGGCGGGTTGCGCACATGGTCGCAGGCTGAGAGATTTAATGTTTGTTCGGGTAAGGCAACGCCAGCACTGTAGTTGAAGCCAGCGGCGATAACAATCATTATAACCTCGTTTCCTATATCCTGGTATGGGGGGTTTAGCTCGGAAAGAAGGAGAAAGATGTAGCTATAGTAAGAGAGGCTATCTAAAAGGGTGTCATAAAGGGTCTGGCCACTTTCGTCCCGTCATTGTGGAGGGAAGGACAGTTGGCATTATTTGAATATTCTTAATAACTTCCTGAAATTCCTACGCTTATTTCAGTGCAATTTTTCTATGCACTTGAGTTAATAACTGCCTCCTCTGAAATGTTTTTGTATGCGTGTGTGTGCATCTAAAAGGGGAATAAATATATCATGATAACTTATATTTTATTTACACACACAGGTTATAAATATATAACATACAGGGTGTCCATAAATGATTACCCCAAAAACAGTATGCTCTCATGTTTTAATCAGGGTAATCATTTATGGACACCCTGTACATGATTTACATCAACTGTAACCCAAGTCAATCTGTTTTTCCTACTATCAATTTGTTATTTTCATAAATTTTCTATTTTCACTTCTTCAATTCTTACTTGTTTTCTTATTTATCCTAATACTACTGTTCACTTTAAAGAACACAGATGTTTTGACAAAGAAGGATAAAACATCATGGGGTACATCAACTCTCTATCTCAGACACAATTGTTTTGAAACAGTCCTTCCCCTCCTTAAGACTATCCTCGTGTACAGCCTTCAATACGTCTCTCATAATGGTTAATAGAGTGTCAGAAGGAACATACAGTTCACCTCTGTTTATTTCTTCTGCCCATGTTTTGGTCATGGATGTGCACTCAGTTACTTTCTGGCCTAAGTGAGGGTATTTCACACAAAACCTTCTTACAATATAGCCACCAACGTACCTAAGAGCTTCCTCTTCTATGACTGAATCGATTGCTTTACCGTCATTTTTGTCAGGGTTTATACACTCTCCTAGGTTTTCATCAAACTCATCACTTAACTCTTTTTCTACTTCATTGCCAATTTCCAAGTCTTTGAAACAGTGTTTAGTTATATAGAGTTCTACTGCCAGCTCTCTGTCATTGAAAGGTGTACCTTTATCATTTGTTTGTCTAAGACCAATATTTCTTGAAAAGCAGTCAAAATTATCAGTAGGTGTGTTTGATTTCCCAGAAATTAGTGAAATGTCTTTTCCCGGGAGTACTTTTTGAGCCTGAACTTAAAATTCACAGCATTTGGATGGTCGTCGGTTCCATGTATGTCTTACGCACCCAAACAAATACCATTGTGTAATTTAGATTGTCCACCTGGATGCTATTGTTAAATCTTTATGAAAATCAGGAAGCAGCATAGTATGCCAGTGACTCGAGGTATGAAAGAACAGGTCTGGTCGAGCGACACCCAAGTCCCCGGTGTAGGGGTAGAAATGGAGGGGAGGTCAAGTGTGCAGTACAGGAGCGTCTCATATACTCGACCGCCGCCCCGACTCTCTTTTTCTACCGCAATCGATTCGATCACAAGTCAACAGAATCAGCCATAACTCGACGAATCATTCAAAATTCGACATAATCAGCCACGAATCGATTAAGTCAGTCACAAGTCGACAGAATTCAGTCATAAGTCGACAGAATTCATTCACAAGTCAATGTGTTTAGACACAAGTCGATAAGATCAGTGACAAGTCACAAGTTAAAAGTAAACCAGATATCAACAGAATCACCCACAATTCGGCAGTGTATGTCACGAGACGACACTTACCTAATGTGTCACGAAAATGAAAGAAAATTATTGGCCAGAGATGACGGTTGATCACACTGGGTCGATGAGCTCTGTTAGTCTTAAGAGTAGGTGTTTACCTAACTAACTCACTTGATACACCTGACTCACCTAAACACTCACCCACACCTGGCTCACCCACGTACTCACCCACACCTGACTCACCCACGTACTCGCCTACAACTGACTCACCCACGCACTCGCCCTCGCCAAGACCTTGCCCACACTGATGCCTCCTCAAATTCCCACTTATTTTACACTTTCGGTTTAAATTTGATTTGATGAACATTCGCAATAAATGGTGATGTTATTGATATCGCTGTTGTTTGTTTTATTTAATTACGTATAATAGCATAAATATTAACACAAGACAAAAGAGTCGATTTATAGCGTAATTATTGAGACACTTTTTAAAATTCACCCACAGTAGATTATAATTCCCGTTTCTCCAAGGCCGTTCGTTTTGCTTCAGAAAATAGTGTTTTCGTCACAGACAGTTTGACAACGACCTTGAGTTCACTGTTGGAAGAAATATTCACAAAACAAATGCAAAAGATTAAATCTGCGTATGGATATTGACTTAATTGTAGCAGCATAACCACGAAAGACAGAAGCTACAGCGTGTGTGAACATACAAGTATACCATAATTGATAATACAGTCTGACAACATAATTATTAAAGAGGTGTGCCTGGAGCTTAAAGACAAGTACTGTTAACCTGTAGAAAGTTTCAGCACAGTTATTTTACATTGTTTATTGTTGTTGAAAATACAAAGGAAAACTAGACCTATAAACTACGTGACGCAAAAATAAAATACAAAATATACAAGCTTGAGGGTGATATTCATAAGAGCTGAGGGAGTGTAGAGTGGCTCCAGCCTGGTGCTGCTGAGTCTCCAGCCACTAACACCTGTACCACACATGCTAGTGTCTCATGTGTAAACAGTTTATATCTTGTATCTATCTAGAGATCATGTGTCTCATCTGTAATTGGGAGAAAAGATTTTTGTTAATATTTTTTTGTAGGTGTAAAAGCATCATTTATGGTGGTTTTTTCATAGTGTGTTGTGAGATGTATTTCATTATCGTTAAAACTAGCCAGACAAATATATTTCCTTGTATAATAGTTAATACCCACAGGATCAATCAAAGTAAATTTAATCTAGACTGGAGTCTGCAATCACACTAATGGCACTTCAGATACCAGCTTAAACTTTGGCATATTGTCACTGGAGTGAATTGCTTCATCCTTGTTATATTTGCGATTGAAATATTTCCGCTGTTCGATAAAATCTCGTTCAGTTGATTTCAATGGCTCTTGACTATGTATAGCCTCCAACATTTCCACCTGCTAGTTAGCGTTGTCAATCCTCGTCTCCAAGAATTGTGAACCATGGGCGTATGAACCTGGGTCCGAAGCCTTCACTCTTGATGTGGACTGTGGGGCTGGTGTAAGAGGATGGTGACAAGCTGGGGGGGGTGAAGAGGGTAGGAGTGGAGGTGGGCTAGAGGAATTGTGCGGCAAGTAAGATTGGACTTTTAATTATATAGAAGCATATAATAAGTTAACCTGTCGCTTAATACCATGATTCAATCATACTGGCTGTGAACTAATATTTACTCATTCTTGCTTTGTACAACCACTGTCACCAGAACAGAACCTCACATAACCATATTCACACCACACTCAAGATAATGCCTAACAATATTCACATTTTCTGTAACGCCTTCGCCTTCCCTATTTACAGGAAAAAATTAAAATTAATCCACCGCTCTAGGCATCAGAGGCCATTTAGCACTGCTATGAGGAGACGCTACCTCTCCCACCTGGGAGTGGCAGACAAGGGACGAAGTGGAGGCCGCAGACCCTCCCCGTCCTGGGTCTAAATCTTAGCCGGAGTCTTATTTGCCTTAATGACCCTTGTGTAGTCGATTGGCCTGTATTTTAAGTAATTAAGCGTGGCAGAGCCTAATTACAGGGAACTACTGAATATTTGTTTAGTGAATATCCATGACATTGGCTGTATAACCAAGTATAACAAAGAAATTAAAAGACATTCATATAATTGTCACTTTACGCAAAGATTATGCTAGAAGGTGTAATATGGTTGTCATATGTTTAAGAAGCGATTGACTAATAGACATGACAGTCTACAGTACAGTTAGCCAGTAGCCGGCCATGGCTAGACTCAGTTTTTACTTATTCTCTATCATCCTCAAAGGTTCCTTCTTTTCATCAATGATTTACTTCACACTACTACTAATTCTATCCATTCTTATGCTGATAATTCTAATCTTCTCATTTTTGCCTCAAAATAGATCTATTTCTAGAGCTGATATCATTTCATCTATCAATGCGGATTTGTGCAGCATCTCCGAATGGGGAGGTAGAAACTTGGTTAAATTAAATAGTAATAAAACACAGTATTTATCAATAAAACACAGTATTTATCAATTATAATTTCCAAAATAGAAGATATCCCACCAATCATATTTCAGGACGCAATCATTCCGCTAAATTCTAAAATAGATATGCCAGGCCTCACCATTTCCTCTAATATTTCATGGAAGGTGCCTCCCTAAAGCTGGGAATGCTGTACAGATGCCACTTCACTCCTGAGCAGTTGCTTCAAGTTTCTAAGGGATTCATTCGTCCTAACTTGGAGTACTGCTCTCATATCTGGGGTGGCTCTTCTTCTGTCCAACTCTTAGATAGGGTGGAATCAAAGGCATTTCGTCTTATTAACTCTCCTTCATTAGTTGATAATCTCTCTTCTCTTTCTCTTCGCCACAATGTTGCTTCACTCTCTCTCTTTTACAGGTACTTGAACGGGCAATGTTCGGTAGATTTGGCATCCTGTATACCGCCGGCAAGGCCGTGGGCTCGTAACACTCGTCTTGCCCATTATAGTACTTCCTTCTTTCCTCACACAGCCAAACTGTGGAATACTCTGCCTTCTGTGTTTTCATACTCTTACAATCTGTCTTACTTCAAAAAGCTGGTTTTCCTGTATCTTCGCGCTGTAAATTAACTTAGTCTTTTCTCTTCTATTTTTAATTTCCTTTTATTCGTATTTTTCCGGGCCCCAGGCCCCGTTGTGGGTCGATGACCTGTGCCCGGGTGGGCTATTCCCCGTAAAAAAATAAAAACATGAAAGAACATATCTGGGTAAAACACCCTATAAACTAGAGGGGTAAATGCTTCATTCTCTGGTTCATACTCTCGTGGTTCACAACTCTCGGAGATTAGGATTGACGACGCTGACTGTAGCAGGTGGAAGTGTGGGAGGGCATACATCTTTAACATTATTTTAATGTGTTTTTTTGATTGTCATAGAATAGAAAATTCATCAACTACTGAAGGATGCGTTTTTAAATCCACCTTGGTAGGGATAAACACAAAACATGAGTCTGAAGAAGTCGTAACCATAACAACATTCCCCTCCTAATTATGCTCATGAATGTGAAATCATTTAGGCGTATACTAGGTCGACGAAAATGCTGAGCGGCCTCGGTTCAAAAGACTATTTGCCCCCCCCCACCCAAAAAAAAAAAAAAAATAAATAAAACTAAGGTCCCACACACACCATTATGCTAAAAAATATGAGAACATGCCAGACATGTACTTAAATAGGAAACCAGAAACCATCCAAAAGTGAGGAGAACGTAGAAAACGAAGATCCCGTCATCTAGGAATCTTCTGTTGATGAAGAAAATAGCGATGTGAAAGTGTGTGTGTGTGTGGTCGATATGGAACACAAACTGTTGTACGGTAGTCATTAATTATTATTTTATATATTTCCCTGTGTATTACCTTGAAAATTCATTATATACACCATTCGTCACTATGATACAATGAATACATCAAAATGTTAGATCAGAACAAAACCTCCCATTGTCGCCTGTGACGAATGATTATGAAATGATGCATTGGCACCTAAGTGTTGCCAACATGTTTCCATTTTAATAAAAGAGGTGACCAGAAGTCTGAAGTCTCCTCCACCGCACATAATTTATTTAGACACATATTCAACACATATTGTTACTTTCATACTGGTTTAAAAAAATTAAATGTCTGAAATGACAACAGATTGAAAATTTCTTATATGACGCAAGTGCCAAACACTGATTACGGTATGTAATCAATGATCAGTCAATTCACACCCCTAGATTGGCCCTGATTCCTTTACAAATAAAGAAATAGATATAACTTATACAAAGGGAATTAGTTGTGCTTCGGAAATAGTCATATTTTTGTTTACAGTTCGCCATCCTTGCACAACAAGACACGACATGCACCTCGGATACTGAGACAGATTGCAAGCACTCTTGTTATTATTACATGTTTTATTTGCTCTATTAGTATAGCATAGTATAGGTATTAGGCAGCTACCAAACAGGGAGGTACTACCGCCTGGGAAGATATTGGAAGCATAATGTGTTGTCTGTGGTAGACCCTGCTGCCATATGGCATCACAAAAATTGTGACCAAGTCCCAGGTTGCTGATCTGACTTTCTGCCACATTTACACACAATTGCAGGGTCTCAATTGTTTCTCTTACTTTAATTGCTTCTCTTACTTTGACAACACAACATACTTACGTATATCATTTCTCACTCTTGATATATAATTTTTTAAATTTGCATTTATTTATGGTTTTCTATTATTATTATTATTATTATTATTATTATTATTATTATTATTATTATTATTATTATTATTATTATTATTATTATTATTATTATTATTTGTTATATATTATATATTTTATTAATTTTATTACAATTATTATTATCATTAGCATCATCATAATTATTATTTTATTATATTCTCGTCCCCCAGTCCTTGATTTGGGTCATTAAAAATGACTTGTACCCAGGTGAGCTAATGCCCGTAAAAATAAAAAATTATTGTTCTAGCAAGCAACACACACATTTGAATAATGAATCACTGCAATTAACTTCAGACCTCCTTTTGTTCACACTATGGCCAAAGTTTAACATGAACAGTATGAATGTTATCTGCATAATAGAACAGATGAGGTAAATAATGTATATAAACTTAAGCCTCAATTAAGTGTTAATAGTTCATCATTCACGGATACTGTAGGTAGAGGGGCGCCTACCTCCACTTCCCTCCCTGCTGCCCCCCACCACACATTCTCTATACGTCACTTCACCTCGCTATACCACCGACCACTAGGCAAAAGATACGGCCTAATAAGAATCTATTTAATCATTTCTTATTAAACATATAAACATTCAACAAGTCTTTATAAATCTGTTTTAATATTTTTTTATTCTTTGATTCCATATTGTGTTTACTATTGCGAGTTTCCTATAACCAAATACAGCCCTGCCACACTGCACAAAACCTGACAAGTCCCTGTAAACGGGGTGGTGTGTGGTGGTATGTACTGTACAAGGTGGTTTGTGGTGGTATGGTGGTGGCATGTACTGTACAAGGTGGTGTGTGGTGGTATGTACAGTACAGGTGGCGTGTGGTGGTATATGCTGTACAAGGTGGCGTGTGGTGGTATGTGCTGTACAGGTGGCGTGTGGTGGTATATACTAATACAAGGTGGCGTGTGGTGGTATGCTGTACAAGGTGGTGTGTGTGGTATGTACTTGCTGTACAAGGTGGCGTGTGGTGGTATGTACTGTACAAGGTGGTGTGTGGTGTGTGTACTGTACAAGGTGGTGTGTGGTGGTATGTATGCTGTACAAGGTGGTGTGTGGTGGTATGTGTACTGTACAATAGGGTGTGTCATACGGAGGCGAATTTTTTTTTTTAGTTTGACAAATCGGCCCATGGTATTAATAGTGTAGTTCTATGTGCAGAATCATGTGATATCTTCAGATTTGAAAAGTTTATATTTTTTGCTAGGTAAATTTTAACTTGAAATCTTATGAAAACTCAGTATTCCCACCCTTTTACCAACACCACTAAATAGCTTATTTAAAGTAAAATAAATGTATCAGGTTAATTTATTAGGATGAAAATGATCCAGAATAGTGAAACGAATGATCTTGACACATTTATTAAATTTAATATTCCTTTAGAAAACAAAATCATCAAATACAAAAACCGGTTTTACTACTACGACCCGGTGTTGCTGCACACCATAGAGAACATGTCTTTCTTGCTTCTGTTTCCACTCATCACCTCCCTGCTGACCACCTGAGCTCAGATGTAGCCTTCCCTCCTCTCCTGGCTGTACACGTGACTGCTGGCCTCGCTCACTTGCTGTACACAACGCTCTATACTCTGGGTGTGCGAGGGCCAGGCAGGGACATGCATGGGGTTGTCCAGGAAAGCTCTGACTTGAACATTGGTGAGGCTGCAGGTAAGAGGGAGCTCACTGCCAGCCTGGATGTTATCCAGATCTATGAGATCAGTGAGGGTCTTGGCACCTAGATTGACTTCAGGGAGTCTTCCTGACCCTGAAGGAATCGTCACCAACTGATTCGTCATGCCCAGATCCTCTCATAAGTCTCATATCCAAGATCTTTTTGACTGCCACTCTTCTCTCCTCCTCACCCTTACTGCAGAGCATTGTCTGCGGAACTGCCTCGGGATGAGCATACCAGGAAGATCTCCTCACAGTCTGCTCCACAATCTGAACAATCTTCCTTGGCTGACTCCTCAGGAGCTCAAGCTGGAAGAGAACATGCCTCGGACCTTCGGAGAACGATGACTTGACCTTGGTGTTGAACCAATTTGGCAAGTAGACACTCACGATGAATTGGACAATAAGTCTCAGGTTGTGAAGCTGGTTCCCTTTCAGTTTATGATGAGCGACCCAAATTCTGCAGAACCTGAGAGCCGTTGTGAGCCACCTAGAATGTGAGACTGGACCTATCTGCAGGTAAACAAGTCTATCAGGCATGACCCCAGTTTTGATGGCACTTCAAATCATGTAACCATAGTACTGGTCAGTACTCAGGTCGTCAATGACAGTATGTGCAAGCTCAACGAGTGGAGGGCCAACTGTGATTTTTCAAAGCTCGGATTTATTTCTAACTCAGTGGCAGAGTCCAGCA
>NW_024710693.1:0-15941 GCF_018991925.1 Homarus americanus | reverse complement strand
TAGGAACCCCGAATGCTGCTGAGGAGCTTGGTGTGAAGAGAGAGTCGGCAGTGAGTTTTCAGACCTTTTTCTTCTACTCTAATCCTTCTCTTCCGTGCCGTGAAAGGACCTATTCCCCTGTCAGCTGACGTACAGGGGAGTATTCGTCTGGAAACGCCCTCTGTCCCCACACCTCGCTAGTGCGTGTTTGTGTGAAGGGTGGAGGGACAGCACAGCCTGCCGATTCGCCTGGGGACCCCTGTGATAGTGCAGGGCCTCCCCTACGTGAGGGGCGCAGGAAATTAGGGACTGTTAGGGGAGATCTCCATAAATCTCCAATTCAAACAATTAACATGCCTTCAATTAAAATCAAAGTGGACCGTACCATCCAACCGTGCATGGACCTCGCCTCACTTATTTTCCAGCTGACCTGTATATTTCAGATCCGTTCCTTCACCAATGACGACATTATCAAAATATTTGTACAAACTGATGAAGATGCCGACCTTTTCCACTCCCCAGCAATGAACAACAGACTGAGGGACAATGGCCTAACGGTCCTCGGTTCACCCGAATACCGCGCAAAATGCACCCTCATATGTAGAAGTCATCCCTCAGATCCTTGACAACCCTAACCTATTGACAGACCAACTCACAAAACACCCCCAAATGACATATGCAGCCCGGATGGGAACTCTCCCCATGTTAAAAATCACTACGGCTACTCAAACTGACGCCATCAAATTAAAATCATACGGAATAAAAATCGGCAGCAATATCATCCCCTCAAGAGACATTGAATTCCAACACTTCATACAAGTACACCAATGTTTCAATTGCTACCAATTCGGGCACAACACCAACCGTTGCAGTAACACAATAACTTGCTCAAAGTGTGCCAATCAAGGCCACTCATACCGAAACTGCACTGCCACGGTAACTAAATGCTGCAACTGTAAAGGCCCTCACGCTGCTATCAGCAACAAGTGCAAAATCAGACTCGACAATAGCACAACACCACTCCCTCCCCGCCGACCTTCACCTCCTACAGCACCCCCCACAGCACCACCTCCACCTCCCCACCACTCACTCCCTACTGCCACGGCCCTCCCCACCCGCACTTGCTGGACCAACAACGTGACCGCCCCCCCCACCCTCCTCCGACATGGATGCAAAAATCACCACCATCATACTTCTGGCACATACCCTAAGCAACGGAAACAGGTCTCTTTTTCTGAAACTGGCAATTGATGGTTTGAGGGAGAACGGCCTCCCTACCATACACATTCCTGATTCCTTCAGAACCGGTCCCGACCTCATCTTCCCCACTGCCCCCATCCCCGACCGGACCAGCATGCCACCCCCTCCCCCCAGAGAAGCCACTGCAATCTCCCTCCGCCCCTCCACTTCTGCCATGCCCACACCTGACTTATCTCACCAACCTACTATTACCTCACCCCCCGGAGTAATCAGTCGAAAACCTCCCGACCCCTCCACCTTGACCTTGCCTACACCTGACTTTTCCCACACGACTACGATGAACTCCCGAACCTCCAAAATCCGAACCAAACCCAATCTTCCCCTAACACCTCAGACTCCCAAGAATAAAATGGCTGCCCATCCCCCCACTGAAATGGTGGTCAAGACCACTAGACCTAAGAGGAAGAACACCTCCCCCCTTTCTTCCTACACACCTGACTGCAAAAGAATTATAAAATACACACATCCAACTAAATCTATAATTAAAGTAAATCTATTCGGCACTACCCCAAAGAAAACAGGAAACAACCCCGACACGAACCTAGCACACTCCACTCATCCTCCCGACTCCCCCACACACACAGTCACGTAACCGCCCATCCCTCACCTACATACACCTCACTCAGACCTCGCTCACAGTCACTCGACAAGTTAGACCTCATCCCTGCACCCCAGAATTTCAATCTCATATAAGTAACAAATTATACAACATGATCACCATTATGCAATACAACTGTAGAGCATATCACTCAAACAGACACGCCATCTCTCTCCTCATACAAGAACACAACCCAGACATCCTCCTCCTTAACTCAACATGCACAAACACCAAAATCAAGCACTTCGGCTACACAAGCAGACAATCACCCCACGAACTATTCAAGGGCGTTGCAATCCTCCATGAAACACGAATTCATCACCAACTTTGCTTTCAAACACTTCATGGCCGCCAAGATCGACACTCAACACGGACAGATTATCATCTGCACAACATACTCAAGACCTAACTCGCGTATCCCCTTCACAGACCTAAACTCCATCTTTAACAACTCACACCTACCTGTAATACTAATGGCCGACCTCAATGCACACCACACCGCATTCCAACACAACTGCATCGACCCCCTTGGCCAACAACTACACGCTTTGGTCACTCACAAAAACCTTCACCACATTGGCCCTTTCTTCCCCACATTCTACGCTGCTCACGGCAAAGGCACTCCAGACATCGTCATCACCAACACCCCTGCCCTCCAATTCCAACACTACATCACTCCCGGCCCCCTATCAGGCTCAGACCACATTCCCATCACTCTTCACCTCTCCAACAATCCCATCCTCCTCCCAACAACCTCACCTCAATACCAGTATCAACACGCAGATTGGGATGCCTTCAAAACCACACTCTCTGAACAACAATACACACTCAACCTCGAACACCAACCCACTAGGATGATTGAGGAAACCTGGACACACCTTTTCAACACTATCACCGCCATAGCAGATACCCACATTCCTAAACACCGGTTCAAGAAAAAATACTCCTTCACACCCTCCATAAGAACTCAACGCCTACTTCACTGCTACAGGACACGATTCGAACTAAACAAACTTAACCTAGCACCAGTTTCCACAGACATCTCCACACTAAGAACACACATCATCCATAGCCTCCGTCAAGATCATGAGGTTCACTGGGCAAAACTCGTAGAGGCTGCCCAGGAACACAGAACACATAACCCCCGAGAATTTTGGCAAAGGATCGCCAAGCTGAAAGGAACTGCAAAACCCCCCTTTGATCACCTGCTAGTAAATGGTAGGAAAATCAATGAGCCAGCCGACGTAGCACAAACACTAAAACAACACTGGGAACACATTTTCCACCCACACCCCCCCACACAACAAAGGTACATCTTAAACCACATAAACAACATCACCACACACATGCAAACACTTCACGACAGAACAACTCCTGACAACACAATAGATACCTCCACTCTCACACAGGACCACACCCTCACTGCTCCTTTCACCCCAACAGAAGTCGCACAAGCACTGGACAAAACCAAAAAGAAAACACCAGGTGACAGCAATATTGGTCAAGCAATCCTGAAGCACCTGCCCCCAGAAACAATCACAGCCATTACATACCTCTACAACACCCAACTGGCTACAGGATACTTCCCAAAGCTCTTTAAGACAGCCACAGCCGTCATGATACCTAAACCAAACAAAAACCCAACAGATCCTCAAAACTACAGACCGATCAGCATACTAGAAGTCTTAGGCAAAACTTTTGAAAGACTATACAACACCCGCCTCAGATACCACCTTGAAGATGAACAACTACTGTCCTACAAGCAGTTCGGCTTCAGAGCACACCACTCAACTCAAGACTCACTCAATATAATCACAAACTACCTCCACATGAACAAAGATGCATACAAGATAGCACTCATTACAAAAGACGTACAAAAAGCCTTCGACACAGTTTGGCACGATGGATTAAAGTACAAGATATGCACCAATTTTAACCTCCCTCAAAAATCACAACAATTACTATGTAACTTCCTAACAGACAGAAAAATGAGGATAAAAGTCACACCTGCCTACTCTGACCACTTCACACTGCATGCAGGAGTCCCACAAGGATCAGTCCTGTCCCCAACACTATACATTCTTTACACAAACGACTTACCCGACCCCTTACACATCGACTCTCTGACAATACAGTACGCCGACGATGTAACCCAACTAGTCAGACACAGAACTCTTGATCACCTAACAGACAAAGCACACAGGGAACTCGAACAAGTTACACAATGGGAACTCCGATGGCGAATACAAACCAACCCGAACAAAGCACAAATCACCTACTTCGGCACCAAAAGACGACAACCACGTCACATTTACCTAAACCCCTACATCGCCTACCCTTCACCTATAACTATCAAACGAACAAACACAATCCTAGGAGTCACATTCAACGACACCCTCACCATGACACTACACACCAATATGAAGGCTTTGATCGCAAACAAAACACTCGGGAATATATACAGATTCAGAACCGCATCAATCAAAACCAAAACACACCTATTCAAAGCCCTCATACGCCCACTATTGACTTATGCACCTAACACACTCCAGCTAGCACCACCATCAAGCGCCAAGAAACTTCAAGTCATACAAAACAAAGCACTAAGATTCATCCATAACACACACTGGTCATCCTTCACCCGAAATAGTCATCTACATGAACTCAGCTCCCTCCCCCCACTTAACATCTACTGGAGACAACTAGGTGACAAACAAATAGAATCACTCCTCACTACTTACCCTCAATGGCAGGATTATTTCGACAACATCATACTCCCACGCAGATTCAGAGACAGAAATCCCTCCATACTAAACAGACCAAACACTCCCCTCCCACCTCCCTTGTATTAATAACTTCCCTATAACCACACCCAAAAAAAAAAAAATTCCCCCCCAAATTAAACCTAACCTCTCCTTAACCCTCACCCAACGATTCCCTCCTCCCCCCTCACTCCAAACCCCACGCCACCAACTCAAACTCAAGACCACTCAAAAAAAAAAAATAAAACTAACCCACTCAACCTGCACTAACACTCCCCCCCCAAACAAAAGAAAAGAAAAGACCCTAACAATCCCCCCAAAATAAAAACCTAACATACCCAGCCGTTACTAGCAATCCCACACAAAATAAAAAATAACCATTCTACCGTTAACTAACCACACCCTATCACTCCTCCCAAAATAAAAACCTAACATACCCAGCCGTTACTAGCAATCCCACACAAAATAAAAAATAACCATTCTACCATTAACTAACCACACCCTATCACTCCTCCCAAAACAAATACCTAACTTACCCATCCCATACTAACTCGGATGACATGTACGTTTCCCTTAGCCAATAAGGTCGGGGAGAGTTCCACAGTGCCTGTACGCAAGCCCTCTCCCTCAAGAATGTTACCTACACTGTTTTATGGGCACCTCCCTTAGCCAATAAGGTCGGAGAGGTGTGCCTAATAAAAACGGTACCAAATTGCAGACGACATTGAACGCCTCTCTTAGCCAATAAGGTCGGGGAGGGGTGCAATGTACCTGTACACAAACCCTCTCCCTCAAGAATGGGGCCAGAACTCACAATACCTGCAAGAAAGAGAGAATGCAATAATTAACCCAACTCTGCCAACCACTAACAAAACCTACAATCCTCCCAAAAGAAAAACTTAACCCACCCAACCTTACTCACAACCCCTCTTAGAAATCGATACCTACAATCCTCCCAAAATAAAAACTTAATATACCCGACCTTTCTAACAAGCCCCTTTGACCCTCCTAATAAAAATAAATAAATAAATAAATAAAATAAATAAATAAATAAATAAAAACATATGACGCAATACAACTATTCATTAGCAACACAAAACATATCATTCCTAAGAAATCCTACCATACCATAAATTAACCCAAGAACCTCCAAAGCCCCCCTTTCCCCCTTTCGCCTCCCTTCTCCTCTCCTCTCCTCCCCCCTCCTCCCGACAACCGAACCATACCTGACCTTATAACATTATCCTAACCCTCCCTCTCTCCCCTTACATTTACATGCAAACACATACACACTCACACAACAACCCCCCTTAAGCAATTTTAATTCACCTTAAATTAACATACAACCGCCACCCCCATCAATCCCCAAACACAAACTCCCCCCCTCCCTCAACCAATCTCCAAACACAACATCCCCCCCCCGCCAGACAAAGCCACCTTACCAAAATCGACCTAACTCAAGACTGAAACCTAACAACCTATATCTCACTCTCATCTCCGTTCACAATTTGACATAGCTCAAATCTGCCTCCTGCCATTACTAAACAACTCTCCTACGATACACTCATCCTTCCTCACTACGAATACTTTGACATTTCAAACTCAAAGATTCAAAACTCTTCCTCCAACTCTCTCCATTTCTCTCTGACATAGCTAAAAGACCCACAACTCTCAGAACCTAATCAAACATACCCAACGTCTGTGACATCCAATTCTTAATAAAATTGACCTAACTCTAGACTGAAACCACTCAACCTATATCTCATTCTCGTCTCCGTTCATAATTTGACAAAAAAGCTCAAATCTGTCTGCTGCTATTACTAAAAACTCTCCTACGATACGCTCATCCTTCCTTACTATGAATACTTTGACATTTCAAGCTCAAAGATTCAAAACCCTTCCTCCAACTCGCTCTGTTCCTCTTTGACATAGCTCAAAGACTTTACCTTCTTCTTTCTCCAAACAACCCTACGACTAGCAAAATTTCCATGTTTTCACCTTCTCTGTTAATTTGTTCGTGTGTGGCCTGTGCGTCCGTCCACCTGCGCTTCTCGGCTTGCACCGCCGCCGTGGCGGGGCGGTTCTTCCTCCGCTTTGCCAACACTGCCTAAGCTAGACGACAACCAGAGCACCCGCGTTGGCCCTTTGCTTGCCCGGACCTGCTCCCGCCCTCCCTCTGCCTCGTCCTGATTGTGATTGTTGCACCCTCAGGGCATTTTGCCCACCCCCTCACGCAAGCGGTGTTTAGCCACTGCACCTGTTCTCTCCTTCTAAAATTCACTTCCATCCTCCCTTTATTCTTCCTCTGAACCTCCTTCCCCCCTGTCACTAGCATTTTTCTTCTTCTTTTTCTTCTTCTTCTTCTTCTTCGGAGTTCACAGAGCAGTGTAAGTCACTACTGTGAGAAGACGCACGTCGCAATTACTCCCGATCCAAGCGGTTCCACGCTTCCACTTGCTCACGACGGCGCCTACCTAGACTTACTGTCGCCACACACGCCACTTTCACTTTGACGTGGATCTCTCGTCTCTGTTGAATTGACTTACTTGTTTCTCTGTGTTTTTTGCTCACAATTCTTAGTGCCCTCACCGATTCTCCCAGTACTAACGAACCCTGCGGGAACTATCACTGTCGTTAGGTCAATCCACCACCCTACGACCCCTGTTGGGGAGGGGGAGGGGTTGGCTGCGGCACTGGTCCTGGGGCAACGAGGAACTAGGTAGGTATAGTGAGCCTTCATTGTCAATTTATTGATTTAAGACGAGCGAGAGAGACGTAACCAATGGAAGGAAAATGCCACAAGAGGCTTCGGAAGGAAGACGACTTCTCCGACATGGCCAATATGTCCCGAGCAATCCACCCCGTGGCAGAACCACCCACCGTCGCGATTCCGACTGTGATGAAGTACAAGATTCCCAAGGAAACCGAGTTCGACCATGCATACGAGGTAGTGGTAGCACTGGAACTGGAATACAAGAACATCAAGTTCAGTGTGAAGCCCAATCTAGTTGGAGACTTGATACTTTCCCCCCAAGACCACAACACCGCCAAGATCCTCAGCGAGGTCAGCAATCTCAACGGGAAGGCGATCAAGATAATACCATTAGACCTGTAGAAGTCGTCACAAAACATTCAAAAGTGACCAAGGCAGAGCGCTGTGTTACAAGTCGGGACAAAGCACAGACAAGGCAAGTGCTAGTGGACATCAAGGGGACAGTCCCAGAGGAGGTAGACCTAGGCAACTGGGGGACTTACAAGTTGCGTCCTTTTGTCCCAGAACCACTACGATGCTACAAATGTCAGAAATTTGGACATCACCAATCCAGGTGCCACAAAAACGTGATATGTGGCATTTGCAGCCAAAGCCACATGACAGAAATGTGTATTCAGAAACACAAGGACGGAACCATCACGACAGCCAAGTGCCCAAATTGTGGAAAGAAACATCACGCTTGGAGCACATCATGCCCAGAGAGGAGAGAGCGAATGAAAGTTGCAATGGCAAAAGTTCAAAACAGAACAGAAGCACCTCAGAGCACATTCGTGTGGGGTCAACAGCGACAGAATATAGTCAACCCAACACCCACTCCGCCCCAACTGTCAGAGGATTCCTTCCCTGCACTTCCTTCACCAGGCTACAGGACAAAATTGAAGACACCAGGACAAAATCAGTCCATGCAGAAAACCATGACGAACCAGTGGACTCCTCAACTGCATCTCCAGAGCTGTGTAGTAGTAAAAGGACAGAACACTCCAGTATTGGTGGAGAACATCATATTGCCTGGGACACTGCGACCCCTTCAGGCGACCACCCAACTGAATACACCCCAGCCTGCCAATCTACAAGCGGCATTCACCGAAGAACAAATGAAACAGACGATCACTATTATGATAGTGACTTTCTCTACGATAATGCAGAAACAAGATACCAGCACCGAAAATATAATAAACGCAGTTATGACACAGCTCACAGAAAAGATGCAGGAAGACCAGACCCTCAAAACTCCACAACTACAAGTGGAACAGACGACGCCCTTGAGACAGATGTCAGACAAGAGGAACAACTTGCCATCCAAGAGATCACTCAAAACCGCGAAGCCTCCAGCCCCTTGCAACAGATCACGAGGAATAGAACAACATACACAGACCGTCAGCAAACACACAATCACAGACAAGAGCGACAGCACCCTGAAGAGATAAGAAAAAACTCCCGAGATTCCACCTCCTGCTCCTCCACCAGAGCAGGTGCCCAAGAAACGGCCACCACTCCTGACGGACGAGGAGGAGAGCGACTCGACCATGAATGCCGGGAGCAACTACAGCACCAGCGACGAGGAGACAATAACAGAATAGCCCCACCTCCTTGTAATCTCAAGATAACACAGTGGAATATACAAGGCCTGTCCAACAAACGGTATACTGTACAAGCAGCAGCCTTAGTTAAAAATATTGATGTCTTCATTCTACAAGAAACCCTGATGTCCAAAGATCAACAATTCCGCTTGCCTGGATACCAACGGTACTCTGTACCAAAGGGGCCCAACTCCCATGTCAGCATGATTCTCGTCAGGGCGACCATCCCCAGTTCAGAAGTAGAACCAGTTCGCTGTGGAGATGGAGTAGAGGCACAAGCCGGTGAACTACTGACACAAGCAACACAGGAACTTGTGCTCATTGCTGGGGACTTCAATGCCCACCATCCAACGATCAATTCGACCACAAGAATGAACCTGGATGGTCGTCACCTAGTGGAACTGCTGACAGATGTTCCAGAAATAACGCTCATTAATACTGGGGAACCAACACACATACTGGGAGGAACACTGGACCTCACACTCATCTCCACTGAGCTCGTTCCAGTGGCTCAGTGGGAAGTGGATGATGAACTGACCAGTGACCACTTTGCAACGACAACTACTTTGAGAATGGAACTACTCCCTCCTTCCCCACGTCCGCCACCCAGATGGAATACCAAGAAAGCAAATTGGAAATTATATCAAGATGAACTCCAAAAATGGTTTTCGAACTATGAACCAGCAGAAGATATTGACCAACTAAACCAGGACCTTACTGGTGCCATACAACATGCAGCAGAGAAAGCAATACCAAAAACAAACCCTACAAAAAGATACCACAAAGACTACTGGCTCTACAATGACGAAGTCAGAGAACAGAATCACAGAATCAACACATTCAGAAGACATCTCCGACAATACCCTTCCCCTGAGGGAGTGAAACTCTTGAGAGCTGCTGTTCAACATGCTCGTCAAATTACTCAGAAAATTAGGGAAGACAAATGGCTCGAGTGGTGCGCAACCTTTAATGCACACACCAGCCTGAGTGAACTCTGGAGAAAACTCAGGATAGCAACAGGAAAATTGCCTAGATCTCCAGCCCACCCCCAGCCACTACAAGAAGCAAATCGCTTGGCAGAGCACTTTGCAGAACGCTCGTCATCAGCTCAACTACCTCCTGAAATAAGACTTCATCTACAGCAAGTACAAATGGAGAGAGAAGTAGTTGTCAGACATGCAATTGAACACGCTGACACTACAGACTGTCTGTTTACTATAGACGAAATCAGAAGGGCCAGGAAAATAAGCAAAGACACTGCTCCTGGCAGTGATGGTATAACCTATTCATTGCTCAGCAATGCAGGACTTGCTGGTGAACTTGCTCTCATAACAGTTATAAACGCATCATGGTCAGCAGGCAAACTCCCGCCAGCTTGGATAGGAGCAAACATTGTTCCTATTCCCAAACCCAATGATCCCCCGAATTTCAGACCAATATCACTAACAGCATGCATCGGCAAAACCGCCGAAAGGATGGTCCTTACACGACTCCTCTGGAAAATTGGACCACTTCACCACAATATCTTTGGATTCACCAAAGGTCTCAGCACTGCACACAGTTTGGCCACTCTCCTGGGATCGATTGGTCAAAATAAGGCAATCGTAGTATTCCTTGATCTAGAGAAAGCATTTGAGCTGGCAAATGCACAGGCCATTGTAACCACTCTGGCCCGGAAAGGCGTCAAAGGATACCTACTGGCTTGGATTGCTGACTATCTCCAAAACAGAACAGCAAGAGTTACTTGTCAAGGACAAGTCTCAGGTCAGCAAAGACTGGAAAATGGCACACCACAAGGAGGAGTTCTTTGTCCAACTCTTCAACATCCTCATGGAAAACTTGTGTCGGCTCCCCTTTCAGGAAGGTACCAAACTGCTGTGCTATGCTGACGACTTAGCACTGATAGTAAAAGGCAGAAACCAAATCAGCAAAGTCCAAAGAGCACTAGACCTCATCAGTGAAGAATGTATGAGGCTCGGGCTCAAGATATCAATCCCCAAATCGAAAGCCATGAGGTTTGGACACAATGAGCCGGTGACACAACTTCAAATACAAGGTATTGCCCTACAATGGGTCAATGTATACAAATACCTGGGCATCTGGATTGACAAACGCCTCAAATTTGACACTGAGATAAACTATCTAAGAGACCGAATAGGCAAGGGAGTCAACAAGATGAGAGCCATGACAGGACCCAAGGTGGGTGCGGGACATGTAGTCTTAAGAACGCTATATATACACGCCATTCGATCATTAACAGACTATGCGACACCGGCTCTTAACACACTGTCTGAGGGGCAGTGGGCGAAATTAGAAGTTACCCAGAATAACGCTATGAGAGCCATTGTCAAGGCACCTATGTGGACAAAAATTGAAAACTTACACCAGAGCGGAACGATTAACAGCGTGCTTTGCAACAAAACTGATTACTAGGGCTCGGGAGGGTGACATCAAGAATGGACTCTTACGAGCACTGAACCTAAACAGAGATGTCTTTAACAAGAAAACATGGCTATTGTGCGCAGCTGACGCTGTAAATCGACTGAAATTGAAAGACACAATTCTCAGCAAAGGACCTGATACAATGAGTCCAGACTATAGCACCCCAGCACCGTGGGAGTCCCCGCCAGCAATCTTCAACATTCTAGAAACTGGGACAAGAAAGGCTGACTGTAACCCACATGAGCTCCGACAGATAGCAGAGAGAAACATGAAGGCACTAACACCTCACAATAGTACAGTGTATTACACAGACGGTTCTGTAGAGACCACTAGTACGAAGGCAGGAGCAGCCTTCACTATAGAAGGAGGTAACACGTCCCTTTGGAGAACTTCAGATGGATGCTCTACTTTGCAAGTTGAGTTAGCTGCCATACTTGGAGCCCTAAGACACGCTTCCATAAACAGTCAACAAGGCATTGTAATACACACTGACTCCCGATGTGTTATTGAAGCGCTTCAATGCAGAGAGCATAGTGACAACATTCATCTCATAACATCCGTTATTGGACTACTGCAAGGTTTAAAACTACAAGATCGGCAAGTTATCATTAACTGGGTGCCCAGTCATATCGGAATCCCAGGGAATGAACGAGCTGATGCTGCTGCCAAGGCTGCGTTAGAACAGCAAAACATTGAGCAGATAAAGAAGACCACAATAACACGAACCGCCCAGTGGAAAATAGAGAAACATAGAAGATTAACACCAGTATCACGATCGGCCAGGTGGTACTATCTGGTCACGAATTATGAGAGACCACCATTCATGAAGGATATAACAAGAAAGGAAGAAGTTAACTTCCACCGACTGGGATACCCATGCATTTGGGAAATACTTGTGTCGGCACAAGCAGAGCAGCGCATGTGCAAGACCTGTGACAGCGGAGCAGAAAACACACTGCAGCACTACCTCATAGAGTGCCCTGGAACACAATTAGCTAGGAGAAACATACAACCACCTATCACAGCAGAGAAGGTTGCCAGAAAGCTAACCACCAACTACTCTCAAGAAACCCTACAGTTTCTTACCGAGCGTCCCCCCCACATTAGTGGTGGAGATGTGCATTTAACCAAAAAGACGCTGGTGTTTTATCCCAGCAGTGGGTGGACCAGCATTTTAGCTTAAGGTCCACGTAGGTAATATTCCTACAAATCAATTAAAAAAGTTCAGTCCAGTCCTCCTTGTCATTCAGTTCGCGTTCTTTTGAGTGACACTTGTCACCTGTTACTTATACTTCATTTTATTTCTGGTGTTGTTCCTGTCGCCATCAATGTGGTATATTTGGTAATAATAATAAAAATAATTAACTGTTTATTGAAAGAGCTTGGCAGCCAGAAGGCTGAAAATATACAGTTACATATTTGGGGAATGAGTTTCGAATTACAAATAATATACAAGTAACATAAGTGACACAAATAAGACATATAATAACTAGATGGGGAAACGCTCAAACTACAGTTCATTTCAACATAGTGACAGTGCAAGGAGTAGTGTTTACTGGGAGTGAATACACTGGTTTATTACAAGTTATTGATAATTTTTACAATAGTTGGGACTGGGCTGTTCTTATAGCGATCAGTTCGTGCACGTATGGGCTGGATGCGGTTGTGGTGTCGAACAGCAATTCTCGGACAAGGGATCTCAGGTGGTAGTAGGAGCCGGTGTCGGGGATGGTGTAGAAGCTTCTTACCAAATTTGCAGATGAGGTCGTGGTGATGGTCAGTGAGAGTCGAAAGGGTCAGTGTGTTGAGCGCTTCTTGATATGTGGAGTAGGAAGGGGAGAGAATAATTTTGCATGCCCTCTTTTGCACTTTTTCTAGGTGTTTACGTTGTGTGGCATTTAGGGAGGAAGACCAGGTGGGGCATAGGTGGGCAGGAAGTATGAATGTTGTGTAAACACTGAGGGCTCAATTTTTAGGAACTCGAGGACTTGAGTCGGCGGAGGTGGAACGGAAACTGGAGGATTTTAACCTTCACTGACGTGTGGTTTTCCAATTTAGTTTGTTGTCTATCGGTGACGCCGAGGAGCTTCGTGGAATCTACAACCTGGGTAATGTTCCGGACCTAAGTAATGGAAGGAGGTGGGGACAATGTCGGAGGTTGATGTATAACCATGATGTGTATGGTTGATGGTGACGCATGGTTTGTTGGTGGCCCAGTTTTGGAGACTGTTCAGCCATCCTAAAAGACATTATAGTTGGAAGCAAATTGTTGACGCTGATCCCCAATGGTGGAGTCGTCGACCATATTTCCATGACGAGGTTTATCTTAGAGGCATCATTGATGAGCGCAGGAAGCAGAGTGGTCCCATCTTGGTGCCTTGGGGGACGCCACAGGTGAGTGACTGAAAGGTGGAGACAGCCCCTCGGAAGCGTACAGCTTGGCGTCGGTCACTGAGGAAGTCTGTAAGCCATGGTATAAGACTTCTCCGAAGCCCAATGTCAATAGCTTTGTTGAAGATTATATTGTGGTCGACTAGGTCGAATGCTTTAGTGAAATCAATGAAGGCGACAGCTACAGACGTTTTTAGTTTCTCGAGATGGCGGTATATGTAATCGAGAAAGCTGACAAGACAGTGAGTGGTGGAGGAAGTTTTCATGTTGCCAAATTGCTGAGGGTCTATGACTCCTGCAATATCAGCATAAGCCCAGTCGAACACAAAACTTTCACAGATTAGGCTGGGTATTGGGGTGATTGCAATAGGTCGTAGCTGATTTAAGGATTGTGGGCTGGTTGACTTGGGCACTGGTGATACATAAGAGATCTTCCAGTCAGCTGGGCATCTGGCTTGACTGAGAGAAGCATTGATGATGGAGCATAGGGGTTTAGCAAGCTCCGGGGAGAACTCCTTGAAGAGTTTCATTGGTAAGTCAATGGAGGTGGTAGAGCGTTTTAATTTTAATTTGTCCAGGCGTTTTGCTACTTCAAATTCTTCTACTAAGTCAGTGGGAAGGGGGGCTGGTAGGTAAGCAGGGAGAGTGGTTGTGTCAAGCCAGGGGAGCGTCTGGCATATAGTAGCGAAATGGTTATATGTTTGCTCAGCTGCGTCAACATTAGTGAGATGGCTAAGGAAGGGGAGGGGGTGTGTCTTATTGTTTAGTCCACAGAGTTCTTTAAGCTTACCATACCATTGACTGATGCTGGTCTGCTTCAGGTGTTGTAATTTGGTTGGGTAGTGGGACTTCTTTGCAGTGCGTATTTCGCGGATGACTCGGTTGCGAAGGGACCTGTAGCGGATGTGGTCATTGAGATGAAAGGCTCCGTCTCTCTGTTGCATAAGTCTTTTGATCCGAGGTGTGATCCAGGGCAAGTCAGCTGGGTGAGATCTGACGGACTTCTCGGGGAAGAAGTGGTGGTGAGCTTCCGTGGTGGTGTTGGTATAATTTATCCATTTGGTTTCCACGTCATCCACGCTAAGTACTTCAGTCCAGGGATGGTGAACTATCCACTGCCTGAAGAGGCGCACTGCAGAGTCAGTACCTATTTAGGTCTCTTATGTGTCCATCAGTGCTTGCTTAGTTACATTTAAGTAATTCAGTGTTGTTTCACGTTAGTTAATTTCAGTGTTAGTTATTTTATGTTTATGTGTTGTTAACGTAATCCAATGCTTTATTTTTATTCTTTTGATGTTTCGATGTTCTAGTATCATTTATGTCTTAAAGGTTTCGATAGTGAATCAATTTGTGACAGCCTACGAGGCTCTTTATTGTGTTAATATTTAATTTAATTAAATTTTTAAAGGTTTACTTTATTTATCTTTATTCCCTTTTAATTTACTTCACTTTTTTTGTTTGGTTACGCCTAGAACCTGGATATTAAAGTAAATTAAGAGACGGCGTAACAGGGTATAAGCATTGATATAGGTTAGTTGTATCTGCAATTATATAGATTAGGTGTATCTGCAATTATATATATTACGAATACGTGCATATATATAGATTAGCCGAATTTGCATTTGTATAAATTAGGTGTATCAGCATTTATATAGATTAGGTGTATATGCATTTGTATAGATTAGGTGCATCTGCATTTATATAGATTAGGTGTATCTGCATTTATATAGATTGTATCTGCATTTATAAAGATTAGGTGTACGTGCAGTTAAATAGGTTAGTTGTATCTACATTTATATAGATTTGGTGTATCTGCATTTATATAGATTAGGTATATCTGCATTTATATACATTAAGTGTACGTACATTTATATAGATTTGGAGTATCTTAATTTATATAAATTAGGTGTATCTGCATTTATATAGATTAGGTGTATCTGCATTTATATAGATTAAGTGTATCTGCATTTATATAGATTAGCTGTATCTGCATTCATATAGATCAGGTGTATCTGCATTTATATAGATTAGGTGAATCAACATTTATATAGATTACATGTATCTCCATTTATATTGATTCGGTGTATCTGCATTTACATAGATAAGGAGTACGTGCATTTATATAGATTAGGTGTATCTGCATTTATACAAATTAG
>NW_024710692.1:0-6845 GCF_018991925.1 Homarus americanus | reverse complement strand
ACCACAAGTAAACACCACAATACCACCATAAGTAAACACTACAATACCACCACAAGTAAACACTACAATACCACCACAAGCAAACACTACAATACCACCATAAGTAAACACTACAATACCACCATAAGTAAACACTACAATACCACCACAAGCAAACACTACAATACCACCATAAGTAAACACTACAATACCACCATAAGTAAACACTACAATACCACCATATGTAAACACTACAATACCACCACAAGTAAACACTACAATACCACCATAAGTAAACACTACAATGCCACCATAAGTAAACACTACAATACCACCACAAGCAAACACTACAATACCACCATAAGTAAACACTACAATACCACCATAAGTAAACACTACAATACCACCACAAGCAAACACAACAATACCACCATAAGTAAACACTACAATACCACCATAAGTAAACACTACAATACCACCATAAGTAAACAATACAATACCACCACAAGTAAACACTACAATACCACCACAAGTAAACACTACAATACCACCACAAGTAAACACTACAATACCACCATAATTAAACAATACAATACCACCACAAGTAAACACTACAATACCACCATAAGTAAACAATACAATACCACCACAAGTAAACACTACAATACCACCATAAGTAAACACTACAATACCACCACAAGTAAACACTACAATACCACCATAAGTAAACAATACAATACCACCATAAGTAAACACTACAAAACCACCACAAATAAACACTACAATACCACCATAAGTAAACAATACAATACCACCATAAGTAAACAATACAATACCACCATAAGTAAACACTACAATACCACCATAAGTAAACACCATAATACCACCATAAGTAAACACTACAATACCACCATAAGTAAACACTACAATACCACCATAAGTAAACACTACAATACCACCATAAGTAAACAATACAATACCACCATAAGTAAACAATACAATACCACCATAAGTAAACACCACAATACCACCACAAATAAACACTACAATACCACCATAAGTAAACACTACAATACCACCATAAGCAAACAATACAATACCACCATAAGTAAACAATACAATACCACCATAAGTAAACACTACAATACCACCACAAATAAACACTACAATACCACCATAAGTAAACACTACAATACCACCATAAGTAAACACTACAATACCACCATAAGTAAACACTACAATACCACCATAAGTAAACAATACAATACCAACACAATTAAACAATATAATACCACCATAAGTAAACACTACAATTCCACCATAAGTAAACACTACAATACCACCACAAGTAAACACTACAATACTACCATAAGTAAACACTACAATACCACCATAAGTAAACACTACAATACAACCACAAGCAAACACTACAATACCACCATAAGTAAACACTACAATACCACCATAAGTAAACACTACAATACCACCACAAGCAAACACTACAATACCACCATAAGTAAACACTACAATACCACCATAAGTAAACACTACAATACCACCACAAGCAAACACTACAATACCACCATAAGTAAACACTACAATACCACCACAAGCAAACACTACAATACTACCATAAGTGAACACTACAATACCACCACAAGCAAACACTACAATACCACCATAAGTAAACACTACAATACCACCATAAGTAAACACTACAATACCACCACAAGCAAACACTACAATACCACCATAAGTAAACACTACAATACCACCATAAGTAAACACTACAATACCACCATAAGTAAACACTACAATACCACCATAAGTAAACACTACAATACCACCATAAGTAAACACTACAATACCACCATAAGTAAACACTATGTAATACCACCACATAAGTAAACACTACACACACCACAAGCAAACACTATAATACCAACCATAAGTGAACACTAATACCACCACAAGCAAACACTCATAATACCACAATTATGGGTAAAATCACTATAATACCAATTATGTTCAAAACTGAGAAAATCCATGCTCAAACCACTACAATACCAATATAAGTAAACACTACAATACCACCATAAGTAAACACTACAATACCACCATATGTAAATACTACAATACCACCACAAGTAAACACTACAATACCACCATAAGTAAACACTACAATACCACCATAAGTAAACAATACAATACCACCATAAGTAAACACTACAATACCACCATAAACACTACAATACCACCATAAGTAAACACTACAATACCACCATATGTAAATACTACAATACCACCACAAGTAAACACTACAATACCACCATAAGTAAACACTACAATACCACCATAAGTAAACACTACAATACCACCACAAGCAAACACTACAATACCACCATAAGTAAACACTACAATACCACCATAAGTAAACACTACAATACCACCATATGTAAACACTACAATACCACCACAAGTAAACACTACAATACCACCATAAGTAAACAATACAATACCACCATAAGTAAACACTACAATACCACCACAAATAAACACTACAATACCACCACAAGTAAACACTACAATACCACCACAAGCAAACACTACAATACCACCACAAGTAAACACCACAATACCACCATAAGTAAACAATACAATACCACCATAAGTAAACACTACAATACCACCACAAATAAACACTACAATACCACCATAAGTAAACACTACAATACCACCACAAGCAAACACTACAATACCACCATAAGTAAACACTACAATACCACCAATAAGCAAAACACTACAATACCCACCATAAGTAAACACTACAATACTCAACCATAAGTAAATAATTACAATACTCACCTACAAGTAAATACCATAATACCACCATAAGTAAACACACAATACCAATTCATATATAAACACTTCATATCACCACCAAGCAACACGATAATACCACCATAAGTGAATACCATAATACTCAATCATAAGTAAACACTACAATACCACCACAAGTAAACACTACAATACCACCACAAGTAAACACTACAATACCACCACAAGTAAACACTACAATACCGCCATAAGTAAACACTACAATACCACCATAAGTAAACACTACAATACCACCACAAGTAAACACTACAATACCGCCACAAGTAAACACTACAATACCACCATAAGTAAACAATACAATACCACCATAAGTAAACACTACAATACCACCACAAGTAAACACTACAATACCACCACAAGTAAACACTACAATACCACCATAAGTAAACAATACAATACCGCCACAAGTAAACACTACAATACCACCATAAGTAAACAAAACAATACCACCACAAGTAAACACTACAATACCACCATAAGTAAACAATACAATACCACCACAAGTAAACACTACAATACCACCATAAGTAAACAATACAATACCACCACAAGTAAACACTACAATACCACCATAAGTAAACACTACAATACCAACGGTAAGTAAAACAATACATCACTCACCATAAGTAAAACAATACCACCACGGGTAAACACTACGTAATACCACTATATAAGTAACACTACAATACCAATTATAAGTAAAACAATTATTAATACCACCACAAGTAAAACACTCATAATACCACCATAAGTAAAACACTACAATACCACCATAAGTAAAACACTACAAGTCACCAATTCATAAGTAAACACTACAATACCACCCATAAGTAAACACTACAATACCAATTCATATAAACACTACAATACCACCATAAGTAAACACTACAATACCACCACAAATAAACACTACAATACCACCATAAGTAAACACTAGCATACCACCACAAGTAAACACCACACTACCACCATAAGTAAACAATACAATACCACCATAAGTAAACACTACAATACCACCACAAATAAACACTACAATACCACCATAAGTAAACACTACAATACCACCATAAGTAAACAATACAATACCACCACAAGTAAACACTACAATACCACCATAAGTAAACACTACAATACCACCATAAGTAAACACTACAATACCACCACAAGTAAACACTACAATACTACCATAAGTAAACACTACAATACCACCACAAGTAAACACTACAATACCACCATAAGTAAACACTACAATGCCACCATAAGTAAACACTACAATACCACCATAAACACTACAATACCACCATAAGTAAACACTACAATACCACCATAAGTAAACACTACAATACCACCATAAATAACAGTAATGGTGTACCACCTTCTCACACCTGCACTGATTTACTATTATTTCTTATAGCCTTTCATGTTTTTGATCTCTTTGCCTTTAAGTTTACCTGTGAGAGTCGTGGCCTCTCCTTTACGCCTCCCAGAGGACCAATACACCAGCTCTCGTGCGTTAGACCCCGGGGCAACTAGTCCTCCCTCGCCTGTTATTATAATTAGCTCCTTCAACCCATTGCTGGGTATTGTTTCCTCTTTATGATCTTGGTAAAATAAAAACAAGCCATTATTAAAGACAAATTATTAATGCTTTTATGAAGGTTAATTGTCTTACGTGATAAAGGTAAGTTGTTGATATCATTTAGGTTGGCCGGTGTCTGGTGAGGGAGGTTAGATTTTTTTTTTAATTATCTGGAAAATATATGACGCGAATAACTTGATCCAGTAAAAGTCGAGAAGAAAATGACGGAAAAGTTAATTAAATTCCACACGATAATCGTAACTTGATTAAATAAGCATCTGGGTGAAAATTACTGAAGGGTTAATTAAATTTAAATGGTAAGCTTCAAGGATGTTAAATGGACATTGTTGCTGATGGAAACTGATCACTTCTCTCACTAGGAATCGAGGAGTCCTGGACAATGGTTAAGCAAATATACATGATAATTAACGTACCATTAATGATGACTTATGACAATACAAACTCATGCATCATTTATATTTCCTTCAATTGGGGTAATTAAGCTAATGTCAACATAATGTGTAGAGGGACTGTGAAATTACCGTCAAATGTTATTGTGTTTTGTGGTAATTGTGAGTTAAAACAAACAATAAATCTGACAAATTACACAGTCTGGTGGTTGTCGCTCTTGCTTTCCTATTGTATAAAATACAACATTAACTCATTAATTAAAGCAACATATATCATTATGTGATAACTTTCCTTGATGTATGGCTCTCTGGCGTCAGTGTGTGTCGTGTCCTTTCTTCAGCGGTATATAAACATCCCTGGAGACCCCCCCCCCCCCAAGTCACCTCATACAAAGTGAAGATAACGAGATGATCACCGGGAAGAAAATAATAAGAAGAACAGCAATAAAAATGACACGTAGTAATTAGGAGAAAGACAAATAAAAGAGGAATATAAACAAGGAACTTCTCGTGCAGGTTGAAACACTCACAAGAAAAAGTTGTATCATTATCATCAGAAACGTGTTTGAGCTCTTTACCACTACCAACTGTGAGAGAGAGAGATTTAAAACCATATCTCACTGTAAGGCGCCACAAAAGCCAAATAAGCACACAATAGGAGGTTGATGAAACAGTCCAGACATGCTGCCAGATCCCTATAGATCCATACCAATTAAGACTGTCAACCTAACCTAAAGTAAACTAAACTAACCTAAACTAACCTAATTTTAAGACATTTATCACCAATATAGAACAAGAAAACCGTCATGATAATATATATGGCAGTGTACTCGTCCAGTTCTTCATAAAATACCACGATAAAGAAGAATAGACACAACAGCCAACAGCAGCAGTTATCACCACAAACACCAGCATCAACAATAACAACAAAACTATCAATAACCGCATCAACAACACTAAAATAATAATGGTTGCTCTTCGTGTTACCGAGGATGGCCGACCCAAGGACCAACTAGGCGTGAATCTGTTAAAGGTGTAGAAGCTGTCGCCAACACAACAACCACACCCTGAGTTAACGAGCTGCATGATTCAGTGTCAAGGAATAGTCCAAGAAGACCGGACAATTCGCCAACTGCACTGGCTCACCATTACCCTGGAACACGATCCGCAAATCGATTAACATCCAGGTTCCCAATTAATGCTGGGTAGACAGAGGCAAATGGCTTAAAGACACTTGCCCATAATTTCACCCTGCCCCGGGATCGAACCCGGCTCCGCTCGCTTACCAGACGAGCATGCTGACCATTATTACACCACAGTAACAGCGGCAACAGTAACAATATTAACAGCAGTAACAGTAACAGCAGCAACCATAAGCATGATGGTGGGGGACTTACCAGGTGCGTCACACAGATCCTACCTGAGATCTATTACTGACCCAGGTAGCTGTCCCAAGGTCTGAGGTGAGGGCTGAGAGGGAGGCGTGAGAGTTAGGGTGAGGGAGAGGGCCGAGGATAAAAGTTGAGAGGGAGGGGTGAGAGTTAGGGTGAGAGGAGCGGGGTGAAGGGTGAGGATGAGGGTGAAGGGTGAGGATGAGGGCTAAGGGTGAGAGCTGAAGGACAGAGCCGAGGTAAAGAAAAAAAAATACTCGTTCTAGGTTAATAACTTCTTTGACCACGTCTCTCTCTCACCCTCTCTCTCAAGCCGTCTTTGTTCACTCTGGTTCATTTCAGATAATGACCTCAGCCGTTCCCACAACTACCCAAGCCTCACCTTGACCCGAGTTACCCTTTGACCCCAGAAGTCCCTGAGCCCCGACACCCCCCCCTCCCCCGTTACGCTGACCAGACCTACCCCCTAATCCTTGGTCTCTCGGGTCATCCTAACTTGGTCAATTTCGGCAGCAGTCGTGAACTCTCGAGTAATTCAGAGTTTAAGTGAGAATCTCATTTAACTTCTGCCTCGATCTTCATCAACAG
>NW_024710691.1:0-22160 GCF_018991925.1 Homarus americanus | reverse complement strand
TCAACACCGTTCCAGTGCATTATTGCTGTAGTGTGGTGGTGAAAGAGTGAGTGTGTGGGGAATTGGAGTTAGTGTGGTGGTGGAGGTGGTGTGGGGGTGAAAGGGTGGTGTGGGGGGTGGGTGGTGTGGGGTGCAGGTGGTGTGCAGGTTGCAGGTGGTGTGTGTGGTGGGTGGGTGGTGTGGGGGTGGAGGTGGTGTGGTGGGTGGTGTGAGTGTGGGTGTGGTGTGTGGTGGAGGATGTGCAGGGGTGGAGTGTAAGGTGGAGGTTGTTTAGAGGGTGGAGTGAAATGTGGTGGTGGAGGTGGTGTGGGGTGGAGGTGGTGTGGTGGTGGAGGTGGTGTAGAGGTGGGTGGTGTGGTGGTGGAGTGGTGTGGGGTGGAGGTGGTGGTGGTGGTGGAGGAGGTGGTGTAGGGTGGAGGTGGTGTGGTGGTGGAGGTGGTGTGGGGTGTGGAGGTGGTGTAGAGTGCAGGTGGGATGGGAGTTGCAGGTGGTGTGGTGGTGCAGGTGAGGTATGGGGTGGGAGTGGTGTGGTGGTGGGTGGTGTGGGGTGGGTGTGGGTGTGGTGGTGTGGTGGTGTGGGTGGGGTGTGGTGGTGGGTGTGTGTGTGGTGCTGGGGTGTGGTGTGGGGTGGAGGTGGTGTGGTGGTTGGTGGTGTGGTGGTGGAGGTGTTGTGGGTGGTGGAGGTGGTGTGGGGTTGGAGGTGGTGTGGGGTGCAGGTGGTGTGGTGGTGGAGGTGGTGTGGGGTGGGTGTGGTGTGGGGTGGGTGTGTGGGGTGGAGGTGGTGTGGTGGTGGAGGTGGTGTGCAGGGGTGCAGGTGGTGTGGGGAGGTGGGTGGTGTGGTGGTGTGGTGGTGTGGGGTGCAGGTGGTGGAGTGGTGTGGGTGGTGTGGGGTTGCAGGTGGTGTGGTGGTGCAGGTGGTGTGTGGGGTGGAGTGGTGTGTGGGGTGCGGGAGGTGTGGGTGAGGTGGTGTGTGGTGGTGGGGTGGTGTGGGGTGGTGGTGTGGGGTGCGGGTGGTGTGGGGTGGGTGGTGTGGGGGTTGCGGGTGGTGTGGGGTGGATGGTGTGTGGTGCAGGTGGTGTGGGGTGGGTGGGGTGTGGTGGGGGTGGGTGGTGTGGGGTGGAGATGGTGTGGGGTGCAGGTGGTGTGGGGTGGAGGTGGTGAGGTGCAGGTGGTGTGGTTGGGAGGTGGTGCAGGGTGGATGTAGTGTAGGGTGCAGGTGGTGGTGTGGTGGTGGAGGTGGTGTGGGGTGGAGGTGTGGGTGTGGTGGTGGAGGTGGTGTGGGGGTGGGAGGTGGTGTGGGGTGGTGTGGGGTGCAGGTGGTGTGGGTGGTGGAGTGGTGTGGGGTGGAGGTGGGGTTGTGGTGGAGTGGTGTGGTGGTGGGTGGTTGGTGGTGGAGTGGTGTGGGGTGGAGTTGGTGTGGTGGTGCAGGTGGGTGTGGGGTGCAGGTGGGTGTGGTGGTGCAGGTGTGGGGTGGAGGTGGGGGTGGGCAGTGTGGTGGTGGAGTGTGGTGTGGGGTGGAGGTGGTGTGGGGTGGGGTGTGTGAGGAGGTGGGGTGGTGGGGGTGCAGGTGGTGTGGGGTGCAGGTGGTGTGGGGTGGGTGGTGTGGGGTGCAGGTGGTGTGAGGATGTGGTGTGGGGTGGAGAGTGGTGTGGGGTTGCAGGATGGTGTGGTGTGTTGCAGGTGGTGTGGTGGTTGGAGTGGTGTGGGTTGGGTGGTGTGGGGTTGGTGTGTGGTGGGTGGGTGTGGGTGGTGGTGGGGTGGTGTGGGTGGGTGGTGTGGTTGGTGGGTGGTGTGGGGTTAGTGGTGTGGAGTTGGGTGGGGTGTGTGGGGTTGGGGTGGGGTGTGGGGGATGTGGTGTGGTGGTTGCAGGTGGTGTGGTGGGTGGTGTGGGGATGTGGAGTGTGTGGGGGTTGCAGTGGTGTGTGTGGGGTGCAGGTGGTGTGTGGTGCGGGTTGGTGGTGGTGGAGGTGGTGTGGGGTGGAGGTGGTGTGGGTGCAGGTGGTGTGAGGTTGCAGGTGTGTGGGGTGGATGTGGTTTGGTGGTGGATGTGGTGTGGGGTGCAGGTGGTGTGGGGGTGTGGGTGGTGTGGTGGTGTGGGTGGTGTGGTGGTGTGGTGTGGTGTGGTGTGGTGGTGGGGGTGGATGGTGTGGAGGTGCAGGTGGTGTGGTGTGGGGTGGGTGGTGTGGGATGCGGGTGGTGTGGGGGGTGGAGGGTGTGGTGTGGGGTGGATGTGGGTGTGGGGGGTGGAGGTGGTGTGGTGGTGGGTGGTGTGGGGTGGGTGGTGTGGTGGGGTGGGTGTGGTGTGGGGTGGAGGTGGTGTGGGGTGCAGGTGGTGTGGGGTGTAGGTGTGTGTGGTGGTGCAGTGGTGTGGTGGTGGTGGTGGTGTGGGGTGGAGGTGGTGTGGGGTGCAGGTGGTGTGGTGGTGCAGGTGTGGTGTGGTGGTGGAGTGGTGTGGGTTGGAGTGGTGTGGGGGTGGGGAGTGTGTGGTGGTTGGGTGGGGTGTGGGGTGGGTGGTGTGGGGTTGGTGGGTGTGGGGTGCAGGTGTGTGGGGTTGGAGTGGTGTGGGGTGCAGATTGGTGTGTGGGGTGGTGTGGGGTGGTTGGTGGTGGGGTGGGGGTGCAGTTGGTGGGGTGGGTTGCAGGGTGGGTGTGGGGTGGTGTGGTGGTTGCAGGGTGGTGTGGGGTGGAGTGGTGTGGGGGTTGGGATGGGGTGCAGGTGGTGTGGTGGTTGCAGGTGGTGTTGGGGTGGAGGTGGTGTGGGGTGCAGGTGTGTGGGGGTGGAGGTGGTTTGGTGCAGGTGGTGTGGGGGTTGGAGGTGGTGTGGTGGTTGGTGGTGTGGAGGTGGTGTGGGGGTGGAGTGGTGTGGGGTTCAGGTGGTGTGTGTGGTGCAGGAGGTGTGGTGGTGGGTGGTGTGGGGGTGGGTGGTGTGGGGTTGGTGTGGGGTGAGGTGGTGTGGTGGTGGGGTGGTGTGGGGGTGCAGGTGGTGTGGTGGGACAGGTGGTGTGGGGTGGAGTTGGTGTGGGGGTGCAGGTGTGGTGTGGGGTGGAGGTGGTGTGGGGTGGGTGGTGTGGGGGTGTGAGTTGGTGTGGGGTTTTGGTGGTGTGAGGTGCAGGTTTTTGGTGGTGCAGTGGTGTGGGTGGAGGTGGTGTGGAGTTGCAGGTGGTGTAGGGTGGGTTGTGGTGTGGGGTTGAGAGTGGTGTGGTGGTGGAGGTGGTGTGGGGTGGAGGTGGTGTGGTGGTGGAGTGTGTGTGGTGTGGGGGTGGAGTGGTGTGTGGGGTGGAGGTGGTGTGGGGTGTGTGGGGTTGCAGTGGTGTGGTGGGTGGGTGTGGAGTTGGTTAGGGTGGTGTGGTGGTGGAGGTGGTGTGTGGGGTGCAGGGTGGTGTGGGGGTGGGGTGTGTGGGTGGTGTGGTGGTGCAGGTGGGGGTGCAGGTGGTGTGGTGGTGGGTGGTGTGGGGTGCGGGTGGGGTGGTGGGGTGGAGTGGTGTGGGGTGGGTGTGTGGAGTGCAGGTGGGTGGTGCAGGTGGTGTGGTGGTGCAGGTGGTGTGGAGGTGGAGGTGGTGTGGGGTGCAGGTGGTGTGGGGTGGAGGTGGTGTGTGGGGTGCAGGTGGTGTGGGGTGTGGGTGGTGTGGTGGTTGCAGGTGGTGTGGTGTGGTGTGTGGGGGGTGGGTGGTGTGGGGTTGGTGTGGTGTGGTGGTGCGGGTGGTGTGGTGGTGGGTGGTGTGGGTTGGGTGGTGTGGGGGTGCAGGTGGTGTGGTGGTGGAGGTGGTGTGGGGTGGGTGGTGTGGGGTGCAGGGTGGTGTGGGGTGCAGGTGGTGTGGTGGTGGAGGTGGTGTGGGGTTGCAGGTGGTGTGGGGTGGAGTGGTGTGGTGGTGCTGGTGGTGTGGGGTGCAGGTGGTGAGGTGGTGCAGGTGGTGTGGGGTTGGTGTGGTGTGGTGGTGCAGGGGTGGTGTGGGGTGGGTGGTGTGGGGTGCAGGTGGGATGGGTGCAGGTGGGGTGTGGTGGGGTGCAGGTGGGTGTGGGGGGTTGGGTGTGGTGTGGGGTTGCGGTGTGGTGTGGGGTTGGAGTGGTGTGGGGTTGCAGGGTGGTGTGTGGGGTGGGGGTGTGTGTGGTTGCAGGTGGTGTGTGGTGGGTGTGGTGTGGGGGTGGAGTGTGGTGTGGGGTTCAGGTGGTGTGGTGGTGCAGGTGGTGTGGGGTGGTGGAGGTGGTGTGGGGTGGGTGGTGTGGGGTGCAGGTGGTGCAGGGGTTGCAGGTGGTGTGGTGGAGTGGTGTGGGGGTGCAGGTGGTGTGGTGGGACAGGTGGTGTGGGGTGGAGGTGGTGTGGGGTGCAGGTGTGGTGAGGTGGGTGGTGTGGAGTTGGGTGTGGTGTGGGGTGGTGTGGGGTGCAGGTGGTGTGGGGTGCAGGTTGTTTGGTGGTTGCAGGTGGTGTGGGGTGGAGGTGGTGTGGGGTGCAGGTGGTGTGGGGGTGTGGAGTGGTGTGGGGTGGAGTGGTGTGTGGTGGTGGAGGTGGTGTGGGGTGGAGTGGGTGTGGTGGGTGGGTGTGGGGTGGAGGTGGTGGGTGTGGGGGTGGAGTGGTGTGGGGGTTGAGGTGGTGTGGAGGTGCAGGTGGTGTGTGGTGGTGCAGGGTGGTGTGGGGTGCAGGTGGTGTGGGGTGAGGTGGTGTGGTGGTGCAGGTGGTGTGGGGGTGAGGTGGTGTGGTGGTGGGTGTGCGGGGTGCAGGTGGTGTGGGGTGGAGGTGGTGTGGTGGTGCTGGTGGTGTGAGGTTGCAGGTGGTGTGGTGGTGGATGGGTGGGGGTTGCAGGTGGTGTGTGGTGGTGGGTGGAGTTGGTGTGGGGTGCAGGTTGGGTGGGGTGTGGTGTGGGGTGGGTGGTGTGGAGGTGGGTGAGTGTGGGGTTGGTGTGGGTTGCAGGTGGTGTGGTGGGTTGGTGGTGTGGGTTGGGTGTGGGTGTGGGTTGCAGGGTGGTGTGGGGTTGGAGTGTGGGGTTGCAGGGTGGTGTGGGGTGCAGGTGGTGTGGTGTGTGGGGTGGTGGTGGTGGAGGTGGTGTAGGAGTGAGGTGGTGTGGTGGGCAGGTGTGGGGTGAGTTGGAGTGGTGTGGGGGTTGGGTGGTGGTGGGGTGTGTGGAGTGGAGGTGGGTGTGTGGGGTGGAGGTGGTGTGGGGTTGCAGGTGGTGTGGGGTGCAGGTTGTTTGGTGGTGCGTGGTGTGGGGGTGGGTGGGTGTGGGGGTGCAGGTGGTGTGTGGGGGTGTGGAGTGGTGTGTGGGGGGTGGAGTGTGTGGTGTGTGGTGGGTGTGGGGGTGGGTGTGTGGTGTGTGGTGGTGGAGGTGGTGTGGGGTGGAGGTGGGTGGGGGGTGGGTGGTGTGGGGTGCAGGTGGTGTGGGGTGCAGGTGGTGTGGTGGTGCAGGGTGGTGTGGGGTGCAGGTGGTGTGGTGAGTGGGGTGGTGTGGGGTGGTGGAGTTGGAGGTGGTGTGGTGGTGGGTGGTGTGGGGGTTGGGTGGTGTGGGGTGGTGGAGGTGGCAGGTGGTGTGGTGGTTGAGGGTGGGGATGGGGTTGGGGTGGGGTGTGGTTGGTTGGTGGTGGAGGGTTGCAGTGGTGTGGGGTTGGGTGTGGTGGGGTTGGGTGGTGTGGGTTGCAGTTGGGGTGTGGGGTTGGGGTGGTGTGGTGGTTGGTGTGGGTGAGGTGTGGGGTGCAGGTGGGTGTGGGGGTGGGTGGTGTGGGGGTGCTGTGGTGTGGGGTTGGGTGGTGTGGTTGCAGGTGGTGTGGTGGTGGGTGGGTGTGGGGGTTGGGTTGGTGTGGGGAGTGGAGGTGGTGTGGGTGGGTTGGTGTGGGGTGCAGGTGGTGTGGGGTGGGAGTGGTGTGGGGTGGTGGAGTGGTGTGGGGTGGGTGGTGCAGGGGTGGTGTGGGGTGCAGGTGGTGTGTGGGGTGCAGGTGGTGTGGTGGTTGCAGGGTGTGGTGGTGGAGTGGTGTGGGGTGGAGTGGTGTGGGGTGCAGGTGGTGTGGGGTTGGTTGGTGTGGTGGTGCAGGGTTGTGTGTGTGTGTGTGGTGTGGGGTTAGATTGGTGTGTGGGTTGGGTGGTGTGGGGGTTGCAGTTGGTGGGGGTGGATGTGGTGTGGGTGGTGGTGTGGTGGGGGTTGGGGTGGTGTGGGTGTGGGTGGTGTGGTGGTTGCAGGTTGGTGTGGGGTGGGTGGTGTGGTGGTGCAGGTGGTGTGGGGTGGAGTGGTGTGGGGTGCAGGTGTGGGTGGTGGTTGGAGTTGGTGTGGGGTTGCAGGTGTGTGGGGTGGATGTGGTGTGGGGTGGGGAGTGGTGTGGGGTGGGTGTGTGTGGGGGTTGGGTGGTGTGTGGTGGGTGGTGTGGGGTGGGTGGTGTGGGGTTGCAGGGTGGGGTGTGGGGTTGGTGGTGTGGTTGTGCAGGTGGTGTGGGGTGGGTGGGGTGTGGGGTGTGGTGTGGGGTGGGTGGTGTGGTGGTGGTGTGGGTTGAATTGGTGTGGTGGGGTGGGTGGGTGGGGTGTGTGGTTGGGTTGGTTGGGGTGGTGTGGGGTGGAGTGGTGGTGGTGGAGGTGGTGTGGGGGTGGGTGGTGGGGTGGAGGTGTGGGGTTGCAGGTGGTGTGGGGGGATGGTGTGGGGTGGGTGGTTGGTATTGGTGGGGGTGGTGGTGGGGGTTGAGTGTGGTGGTGGTTGCAGGTGTGGTGTGGGGTTGGTTGGTGGGGGTTGGGTGGGGTGTGGAGTTGGGTGTGGTGTGGAGTTGGTGGGGTGGTGTGGGGTGCAGGTTGGTGTGGAGTTGAATTGGTGTGGGGTGGAATTGGTGGTGGTGTGGGTGGTGTGTGGGGTGGAGTGGTGTGGGTTGGGTGTGGGGTGGGCAGGTGGTGTGGGGTGGATGGTGTGGGGATGGGGTGTGGGGTGGGTGGTGTGGGGTGCAGGTGGTGTGGGGTGGAGTGGTGTGGTGGAGGTGGGTGTGTGGAGGTGGTGTGGTGGTGCAGAGTGTGGTGGGGTGGGTGGGTGTGGGGTGCAGGTGGTGTGGGGTGTGGGTGGTGTGGTGGTTGCAGGGTGTGGGGTTGGGTGGGGTGTGTGGTGGGAGTTGGTGTGGGGTTGGTGGTGTGGAGTTGCAGTTGGTGTGGTGGGTGGTCAGGGGTGCAGGTGGTGTGGGGTTTGGTGTGTGGGGTGGTTGTGGGGTGTGGGGGTGGAGGTGGTGTGGGGTGGGGTCAGGTTGGTGTGGGTTGGGTGGGGTGTGTGGTGGTGGGTGGGGTGTGGGTGGGTGGTGTGGGGTGGGTGGTGTGGGTGGGTGTGCAGGGTGGGTGTGGTGTTGGGTGGTGTGGGGTTGCAGGTGGTGTGGGGTGGAGGTGGTGTGGTGGTGGTGGTGGTGTGGGTGGGTGGTGGTGGTTGGAGTGGGGTGGGGTGGAGGTGAGGTGTGGTGGTTGGGTGGTGTGGTAGTTAGTTGGAGTTGAGTTGGTGTGTGGTGGGTGTGGGTTGGAGGGTGGGGTGGGGTTGGTGGTGTGGGTGGTGGGGTTGAGTGTTATTTGATTGGTTGGGGTGTGGGGTTGGTTGTGGGGTTGGGTGTGGGGTGGGGTGTGGAGTTGGTTGGTGTGTGGGGTTTGGTGTGGGGTGGAGTGGTGTGGGGTGGGTGTGTGGTGTGGGTGTGGGTGTGGGTGTGGGGTGTGGTGTGTGGGGTGGTGTGAGGTGCAGGTGGTGTGGGGTGCAGTTGGTGTGGGGTTGCAGGTGGTGTGGTGTTGGGTGGTGGGGTGGGGTGGTGTGTGGTTGTGGGTGGTGTGGTGGTTGGTGTGGTGGTTGGAGTTGGTGTGGGGTTGCAGGTTGGTGTGGGGGTGTGGGTGTGGTGGTGGTTGGTGGTGTGGGGTGTGGGAGTGGTGGTGGGCAGGTGTTTGGGGTGGGTGGTGTGGGGTTGCAGGTGGTGTGGGGTGGAGTGTGGTGCAGGTGGTGTGGGGTGGGGGTTGGTGTGTGTTGTGGGGGTGGAGGTGGTGTGTGGTGGTGTGGGGTGGGGTGGGTGGTGTGGTTGGGTGGTGTGGGTGTGGTGGTGTGGGGTGAGGTGGTGTGGGGTTGAGGTGGTGTGGTGGTGGAGGTGGTGTGGGGTGGAGGTGGTGTGGGTTGCAGGTGTTGGTGTGGGTGCAGGTGGTGTGGTGGTTGGGTGGTGGGGTGTGGTGTGGGGGTTGGTGGGTTGGGTGGTGTGGTGGTGGGTGGTGTGGAGTTGGGTGGTGTAGGTGGTGGGGTTGTGTGGGGTGCAGGTGGTGGTGGTGGGTGTGGGTGGTGTGGGGTGGGTGGGTGTGGGGTGGGGTGGAGGTGGTGTGGGGTGGGTGGTTGTGGGGGTGGAGGTGGTGTGGGGGAGAGGGGGTGGTGTGGGGGTGGAGGTGGTGGTGGTGGAGGTGGTGTGGAGTGGAGGTGGGGTTGGTGGTGGGAGTGGTGTGAGGTGGGTGGTGTGGGGTTGCAGGTGGTGTGGGGTGCAGGTGGTGGAGTGGAGTGTGTGGGGTGCAGGGGTGTGGAGGTGGGTGGTGTTGTGGTTGCAGGTGTGTGGGGTGGAGGGTTGTGTGTGGGGTGCAGGTGGGTGTGTGGGGGTTGGAGTGGTGTGGGGTGGGTGGTGTGGGGTGTGGTGGTGGGGTGGGGTGGGGTGTGGGGTGCGGGTGGTGTGGTGGAGTGGGGTGGTGGTGGGTGGTGTGGGGGTGTGGGTGGTGTGGGGTTCAGGTGGTGTGGTGAGGTGGAGGTGGGGTGTGGGGTGGAGGTGGTGTGTGGTGGGGTGGGTGGTGTGGGGTGGAGTGGTGTGGTGGTTGGAGTGGTGTGGGGTGCGAGGTGGTGTGGGTTGAGATGGTGTGAGGTGGTTGGGTGGTGTGGGGGTGGAGTGGTGTGGTGGGCAGGTTTGGGGTGGAGTGGTTGGGGTGCGGGTGTGTGGGGTTGCAGGTGGGGTGTGGGGGTGGAGTGGTGTGGGGGTGGAGTGGTGTGGAGGTGCGGGTGGTGTGGGGTTGGGTGGTGTGGGGTGGAGGTGGTGTGGGGTGGAGTGGTGGTGGGTGGTGTGGGGTGGGTGGTGTGTTGGTGGGAGGTGGTGTGGGGTGGGAGGTGGTGTGGTGGTGGGTGGTGTGGGGGTGGAGGTGGTGTGGGGTGGGTGGTGGGGTTGGGGTGGTGTGGGTTGCAGGGGTGGGGTGTGGTGGTTGGCAGTGGTGTTGGTTGGGAGTGGTGTGGGGTTGGTTGGTGTGGGGTGCAGGTGGTTGGAGTTGGTGTGGTGTTGGGGGTGTGTGGGTTTTAGATTGGTTGTGGGTTGGAGTGGGTGTGGTGCAGGTGGTGTGGAGTTGGGTGGTGTGGTGGTTGGTGTGGGTTGGGGTGGTGTGGGGTGCAGGTGGTGTGGGGTTTGGGTGGTGTGGTGTTGGAGGTGGTGTGGGGTGGAGTGGTGTGGGGGTGCAGGTGGTGTGGGGTGGAGTGGTGTGAGGTGGGTGGGGTGGGGTGGTGGTGTGGGGTTGGGTGGTGTGGGGTGCAGAGGTGTGGGGTGGAGGTGGTGTGGTGCAGGTGTGGGTGGAGTGGTGTGGGTTGCAGGTGGTGTGGAGTTGGTGGGGTGTGGGTTGGGGTTGGTGTGGGGTTGGGGTGGTGTGGGGTGGGTGGTGTGGGGTGGAGTGGTGTGGTGGTTGGGTGGTGTGGGGTGGGTGGTGTGGGGTGGTGTGGGGTGGGGTGGTGTGGGGTGCAGGTGGTGTGGGGTTGGGTGGTGTGGTGGTGGTGGTGGTGTGGGGTTGGGTGGTGGTTGGGGTGGGTGGTGGGGTGTGTGGTGTGGGGTGGAGGTGGTGTGGGGTGCGGTGGTGTGGGGTTGCAGGGTGGTGTGGGGTGGTGCTGTGGGGTGGGGTGGGGTGTGGGGTGGGTGGTGTGGGGTTGGGGTGGGGTGTGGGGTTGGGTGGTGTGGTGGGGTGGGTGGTGTGGGGGTTGCGGGTGGTGTGGGTGCGGGTGGTGTGGGGTTGGTGGTGGGGGTTGGACTGGTGTGGGGGTGGGGTGGTGGTTTGGGGATGGAGGTGGTGTGTGGTGGGTGGTGTGGGGTGGAGGGTGGTGGTGTGGTGGGGTGGTGTGGGGGTGGAGGTGGTGTGGGGTTGGAGGTGGTGTGGTGGTGGAGTGGTGTGGGGTGGTGGTGTGGTGGTGGGTGGTGTGGGGTGGAGTGGTGTGGGGTGGACGTGTGGGGGTTGCAGGTGGTGTGGGGGGTGCAGATGGTGGTGGTGCGGGTGGTGTGGGGTGGAGTGGTGTGGTGGTGCAGGGAGTTGGGGTGGAGATGTGGTGTGGGGTGCAGGGTGGTGAGAGGGGGTGGGTGGTGTGGGGTGCGGGTGGTGTGGGGTTGGAGTGGTGTGGTGGTGCAGGGTGTGGTGGTGGAGGTGGTGTGGGGTGGAGTGTTGGTGGAGTGCAGGTTTGTGGGGTGCAGGTGGTGTGGTGGTGGAGGTGGTGTGGGGTGGGTGTGGTGGTTGGGTGGTGTGGGGTGCAGGTGGTGTGGGGTGGAGTGGTGTGGGGTGCAGTGTTGTGGTGGTTGCAGGTGTGTTGAGTTGGGTGTGTGGGGTTAGGTGGTGTGGGTTGGGTGGTGTGGGGTTGCAGATTGGTGTGGGGTGCAGGTGTGGTGTGGGGTGGTGGAGGTGGGGTGTGGGGTGGGTGGGGTGGTGGTTGCGGGTGGGGTGTGGGTGGGTGGTGTGGGGTGGGTGGGTGTAGAGTTGCAGATGGTGTGGGGTTGCAGGTGGTGTGGGGTGCAGGGTGGTGTGGTGGTGGTGGTGTGGGGTTAGTTGGTGTGGGGTTGGGGTGGTGTGGGGTGGGTGGTGTGGTGGGGGTGGGTGGTTGGGTGGTGTGGGGTTGGTGGGGTGTGAGGTGTGGGTGGTGTGGGGGTGGGGTGGTGTGGGGTTGGGTGGTGTGGTGGGTGGGTGGTGTGGGGTGCTGGGGTGGTGTGGGGTGCAGGTGGTGTGGGGTGCAGGTGTGGTGGGGTGGTGGTGTGGGGTGGTGGTGGTGTGGGATGGGGTGGTGTGGGCTGGGTGGTGTGGGGTGGAGGGGTGGTGTGGTGGTGGAGGTGGTGTGGGGAGGTGGTGTGGGGTGGGTGGTGTGGGTGGTGGGTGGTGTGGGGTGGAGTGGTGTGGTGGTGGGTGGTGTGGGGTGGTGGTGTGGGGTGGAGTGGCTGTGGGGGGTGCAGGGTGTGGGGTGCAGGTGGTGTGGTGGTTGGCAGGTGGTGTGGGGTGGGTGGTGTGGTGGTGCAGGGGGTTGTGGGGGTGGAGATGGTGTGGGGTGCAGGTGGTGGGGTGGGTGGGGTCTGGGGTGCAGGTGGTGTGGGTTGCGGTGGGTGTGGTGGTGCAGGGGTGTGGGGTGGAGGTGGTGTGGGGGTGGGTGGTGTGGGAGTGCAGGTTTGTGTGGAGGTTGGGTGGTGTGGTGGTGGGTGGTGTGGGGTTGGGTGGTGTGGGGTGGAGTGGTGTGGGGGTGCAGGGTGGTGGGGTGGGGTGGGGTGTGGGGTGCAGGTGTTGTGGTGGTTGGGGTGGTGTGGTGGTGGAGTGTGGTGTGGGGTGGGTGGTGTGGGGGTGCGGGTGGTGTGGTGGTGGAGGTGGTGTGGGGTGCGGGTGGTGTGGGGTGGTGGGGTGGTGTGGGGTGGGGTGGGGTTGGTGGTTGAGGTGGTGTGGGGGTGGAGGGTGTGGGTGGGTGGGGTGTGGGGTGCAGATGGTGGGGTTGCAGGTGGTGTGGGGTGCAGGTGGTGTGGGGTGGTTGGAGTGTGGGGTTGGAGTGGTGTGGGGTGCGGATGGTGTGGTGGTTTGGGTGGTGTGGAGTGGGGTGTGTGGTGAGGTGGTGTGGTGTTGGATGGTGTGGGGTGGGGTGGTGGGGTGGGTGGTTGGGGTGGGGTGGTGTGGGGGTTGCGGGTGGTGTGGGGTGGGGTGGTGTGGGGTGGGTGGTGTGGGGTTGGGGTGGTGTGGGGTGGTGGTGTGGAGGTGGGTGTGTGGGGTGGGAGGTGGTGTGGTGGGTGGTGGGGGTTGCAGGTGGTGTGGGGTGGTGGAGGTGGTGTGGGGTGGAGGTGGTGTGGTGGTTGGTGGTGGTGTGGGGTGGGTGGTGTGGGTTTGGAGGTGGTGTGGGGTGTGAGCCAGTGTGGGGTGGGTGGTGTGGGGTGCAGGGTTGTGTGGAGTGGTGTGGTGGTTGGGTGGTGTGGGTGGTGGTGTGGGGTTGGGTGGTGTGGGTGGCATCTGCTCCCAGATGCTCCCAGGGTGCAGCTAGTTGCCTCTGGGCACTCCCCGTATCGTGGGCGTTCCTGGTGCAGTGCATCTGGTGCACTCCGATGTTTCTGGTGCACTCCGTGCACTTGGTGCAGCTGGGCTCCCAGGTGTACATCCTGGTGGCCGTCATCAGGTACTTCTGAATAGGACTTCGTTAATAAAAAGGCTCTGGTGACTTCTTGCATGAGCCAGGTGAGATAAGGATTCAGTTACAAGGTAAAAAAAGGTGCAGCATTCTCCACACTCCCAGGTGCATAGGCACTCCCAAGTGCACTCTGTGCTCCCAGGTGACCTCTGAGCACTCCAGGTGCACCTCAGGACTCCCAGTGTCTTGTACTCCTAATTTTACCTCTGGCCTCCTGGTTCACCTCTGAGACTCCTGGTGCCTCTGAGCACTCCTGGTACCTCCGGTCATTCCCAGGTGCACTTCTCTGGGCTCTCTGGGTACACTTTACACTGCTTGGTGCCCTCTGGCTTGCTCCTAGTGCACCTCCGGCCTCCCAGGTGCCTCCGACACTCCCAGGTGCATTCTCACAGTGCCCTGGTGACCTCCTCTGGTACCTCTGACATTGGTACCTCCTGACACCTGGGGTGTCAGCCTTTCAGGATTGCAGTGTGTCTGGGGTCAGAATCTAGAAGTCGGTGGGAGGATTGTCAGAGGTGTACTGGAAGTTTGAAGTTATATCAGAGGTATAGCAGAGTGTGGTAGAGTACCTGGAGTCTCAAGGGTGTGCCTGGGGTATCGGATGTGTGCCTGGGATATCAGGTGTACCTGGGAATACCGGAGGTGTGTCCAGAGTGTCAGAAGTGAACCTGGGAGTCTCAGAGGTGAAGCAGGGTGTGTCAGAGTACCTGGGAGTGTCAGATGTGTACCTGGGTGTCAGAGGTGTGCCTGAGGTGTCAGAGTTGTACCTGGGGGTATCGGAGGCGGACCTGGGGTATCAGAGGTGTACCTGGGAGTGTCGAGGTGTGCCTGGGAGTGTGAGAAGTGTACCTGAGGTGTCGGGGTGTTCCTGGGGAGTGTCGGAGGTGTGCCTGATGGTGTCAGCAGTGTGCCTGGGGAGTGTCAAGGTGGCATTGGAGTCTCAGAGGTGTGCCTGGGGAGTGTCAGAGGTGTGCCTGGGAGTGTCAGAGGTGTGCTTGGGGTGTCTCAGGTGAACCTGTGAGTGTCAGAGGTGTGCCTGGGAGGGGTCGGAGGGTTCCTGGGAGTGTGAGAGGTGTGCCTGGGAGTGTCGGATGTGTGCCTGGGGTGTAAGTGTGCCTGGGGAGTGTCGGAGGTGTGCCTGGGAGTGTCAGAGGGTGTGCCTGGGGGTGTCGGAGGTGTACCTGGGGAGTGTAAGTGTGCCTGGGAGTGTCAGAGGTGTACTTGGCAGTGTCGGAGGTGTGCCTGGGGTGTGAGAGTGTGCCTGGGGGTATCAGAGGTGTGCCTGGGGTGTGTCGGAGGTGTGCCTGGGGTGTAACAGGGTACCTGGGATTTTCAGGGGTGTGCCTGGCAGTCAGAGGTGTACCTCAGGTGTCAGATATGTGCCTGGAGGTGTCAGAGGTGTGCCTGGGAGTGTCAGGAGGTGTGCTTGGTGTCAGAGGTGTGCCTGGGGTGTCAGAGATGTGCCTGGGAGTCTCAGAGGTGTGCCAGAGAGTGTCTGAGGGGTGTATCTGGGTGTCAGAGGTGTGCAGGGGGTGTCAGAGGTGTGCCTGGGGTATGAGGAGGTGTGCCTGGGGTGTCACAGGGGTGCCTGGGAATGTCACAGGTATGCCAGAGTGTCAGTGAATTGCCTGGGAGTCTCAAGGTGTGCATGGAAGTATCGAGGTGTGCCTGGGAATATCGGAGGTGCACCTGGGGAATATCAGGTATACCAGGGAGTGTCAGGAGTGTGCCTGGGAGTCTCAGAGGTGAACCAAGGTGTCAGAGGTGCACGGGAGTGTCAGAGGTTTACCTGGGGAATTATGAGGTGTGCCTGGGAGAATCAGGTGTGCCTGGGAGTGTCAGAGGTGTGCCTGGGAGTGTCGGAGGTGTGCCTGGGGTGTCAGTTTGCCTGGGGTATCGGAGGTGCCTGGGAGAATCGGAGGTGTACCTGGGAGTGTCAGAGGTGTGCCTGGGGAGTGTCAGAATGTGTACCTGGGAGTGTCGGAGGTGTGCCTGGGGTGTCAGGGGTACCTGGGAGTGACAGAGGTGTGCCTGGCAGTGTCAGAGGTGTGCCTGGGGTGTCAGAGATGGCCTGGGAGTGTCAGAGTGTACCTGGGGAGTGTCAGAGGTGTACCAGGGAATGTCAGTGGGTCATGGGAGTGTCAGAGGTGTGCACCAGTGTCAGAGAGGTGTGCCTGGGAGTGTCAGAGGTGTGCCTGGGAGTATCGGAGTGTGCCTGGGAATATCGGAGGTGTACCTGGGAGTGTCAGAGGTGTGCCTGGGAGTGTCAGAGATGTACCTGGGGTATCGGAGGTGTGCCTGGGAATATCGGAGGTGTACCTGGGAGTGTCAGAGGTGCCTGGGGTGTCAGAGATGTGCCTGGGGAGTGTCGAGGGTGGCCTGGGAGTGTGAGAGAGTGTGCCGGGGGTGTCGGAGGTGGCATGGGGTCAGGTGTACCTTGCAGTGTCAGCGGTGTGCCTGGGAGTGTCAGAGGTGTGCAGGGGAATGTCAGTGGAGTGCCTGGGAGTGTCAAGGTGTGCCTGGGAGTGTCAGAGGGTGTGCCAGGGAATGTCAGTGGAGTACTTGGGGAGTGTCAGACGTGTGCCTGGGGAGTCTCAGAGGAGAACCAGGGAGTGTCATGGTGCCTGGGGTGTCAGAGGTGTGCCTGGGAGTATCGGAGGTGTGCCTTGTAGTATCGGAGGTGTACCTGTGAGTGTCAGAGGTGTGCCGGGAGTGTCTGAGGTGTACCTGGGAGTGTCAAGAAGTACCAGGAGTGTCTGGGGACCTGGGGAGTGTGGGGGTGTGCCTGGGAGGGTGTAGAGGTGTACCTGGGGTGTCTGAGGTGTGCCTGGGATTGTCAGGGTGTGCCTGGGAGTGTCAGAGGTGTGCCTGGGAGTATCAGAGTGCCTGAGGTGTACCTAACTAACAACCTCTAACACTGAAAATCAGTGTTTTGAAAAGAAATTAAGCGTTTTTCGTGAAAAGAAGCAAAAATAAGTAAAATACATTGGTTTTCATCATCAAAAAACTGAGTGTTTTTCATGAAAAGAAGTAAAACAAACTGAAATTGCACAACCTAACTCAACTCTAGCCTAACACAACCTAACACAACCTAACTCAACACAAACACAACCAACCCTGAAATATTCCTTAGCCCAGCTAATCACTTAGCACAAGCACAACCTTCTAACACAACCTAACCAACATAACACAACATAACCTATCCTAACCTAACCTAACTAACTAACCTAACCTAACTAACATAACCTTTAACTTAAACCTAACTAGCTACTTAGCATATACAAGTTGGGGATTTGGAGTTAGATAAAAAGTAATACAATTAGTTTACTTCTTTTTCACGAAAAACACTCGAATTTGGATGAAAAGCAATGTATTGACTTATTTTCTGTCTTCTTTTCTGAAAACACTTAGTATTTTCAAGCTTACTGATTTCCAGTGTTAGAAGTTAGGTAAGTTGGAGTTGGAACAAATTAGAGACAAACTAACAAGTTGAGTTAAGACAGAACCAGTTGGAATTAAATTAGAACCTGAGTTAGAACTGATTTGAGTTAGGTTAGGTTAGGTTTTAGTGAATTTTAGTTAGTTTACTTCTTTTACGAAAACACTCAGTTTTAGATGAAAACCAATGTATTTGTATTTTTATCTTCTTTTCACGGAAAACCTTAATTTCTTTTCAAAACACTGATTTTCAGTGTTAGAGGTTAGGTTAGGTTAGAAGTTAGGTTAGGTTAGGTTAGTTTAGTTGTTGAGTTAGGTTAGGTTATGTTAGGTTAGCTTAGGTTAGGTTAGACGGGTTAGAAGTTAGCTTAGGTTTGGTTAGGTTAGGTTAGGTTAGGTTAGGTTAGGTTAGGTTAGGTTAGGTTAGGTTAGGTTAGGTTAGGTTAGGTTAGGTTTGGTTGGGTTGGGTTGTGTTGGGTTGGGTTGGGTTGGGTTGGGTTAGGTTGGGTTAGGTTAGGTTAGGTTGCGTTAGGTTAGGTTAGGTTAGGGTAGGTTAGGTTAGGTTAGATTAGGTTAGGTTAGGTTAGGTTAGGTTAGGTTAGGTTTGGTTAGGTTAGGCTAGGTTCGGTTAGGTTAGGTTAGGTTAGGTTAGGTGAATTTCAGTTAGTTTTACTTCTTTTCACGGAAAACACTCAATTTTAGATGAAAAGTAGTGTATTTTACTTAGTTTTACTTCTTTTCTCGAAAAACACTCACGAAAAACGCTGAATTTCCTTTGAAAAACACTGTTTTTTTGTAAGTTGTACTTATTTTTTAGGATGAGCCTTGTTTTCTGTTGAAGAACACTGTTTTGGAAGTTAGTTTTACTTCTTTTCACAAAAAACACTCAGCTTTAGATGAAAATCAGTGTATTTTACTTATTTTTACCTTCTTTTCATGGAGAACTCTTGAATTTTCAGTGTTAGAGGTTGGGTTAGGTTAGGATAGGTACACTCCCAGGTACACCTCTGATACTCCCAGGTACACCTCTGACACTCCCAGGTACACCTCCGACACTGCCAGGTACACCTCAGACACTCCCAGGTACACCTCAGACACTCCCAAGTACACCTCTCACACTCCCAGGTACACTTCAGACACTCCTAGGTACACCTCTCACACTGCCAGGTACACTTCAGACACTCCTAGGTACACCTCTCACACTCCCAGGTACACATCTCACACTCCCTGGTCCTCCTGTGACACTCCCTGGTACTTCTCTGACACTTCCAGGTACTCCTCTGACACTCCATGCACACCCCTGACACTCCCAGGCACACCTCTGACACTCCCAGGCACTCCACAGACACTCCCTGGTACACCCCTGACACCTCCCAGGCACACCCTGACACCCCAGGTACCTGCTGGGCTGACAATGCCAGGTACACTCTGACACCTCCAGGTACACCTCTGACAGTCCCAGGTACACCTCTGACACTCCCAGGTACACCTCTGACACTCTCATTTACTCAACTAACATTCCCTGGTACACCTCTGACACTCCCAGGTACTTCTGTGACACTCCCAGGTACACCTCCGACACTCCCAGGTACATCTCTGACAGTCCCAGGTACACCTCTGACACTCCCAGGTACACCTCCGATACTCCCAGGTACACCTCCGATAATCCTAGGTAAACCTCTGACACTCCCAGGTACTCCTCTGACACTCTGTGGTTCACCTCTGAGACTCCCAGGTACACAGCTGACACTCCCTAGTACACCTCCGATATTCCCAGGTGCATCTCTGATATTCCCAGGTACACCTCTGATACTTCCATGCACACCTTTGAGACTCCCAGGTAATTCACTGACACTCCCTGGTATACCTGTGACATTCCCAGGCACTCCTCTGACACTCCCAGGTACACCTCTCATACTCCCAGGTACACATCTGACACTCCCTGGTACACCTCTGACACTCCCAGATACACCTCAGACACTCCCTGGTACACCTCTGACACTCCCAGGTACACCTCTGACACTTCCAGGTACATATCTGACACTCCGAGGTACACCTCTGACTGCCAGGTACACCTCTGAAAATTCCAGGTACTCCTGTTACATTCCCAGGTACACCTCCGACAATCCCAGGTACACCTCTGACACTCCCAGGTACACCTCCGATATTCCCAGGTACTCCTCCGATATTCCCAGGTACACCTCCGATACTCCCAGGTAGTCCTTTGAGACTCCCAGGTACTTCACTGACACTCCCTGGTATACCTCTGACATTCCCAGGTACACCTCTGACACTCCCAGGTACACCTCTGATACTCCCAGGTACACTTCTCACACTTCCAGATACACCTCCGACACTGCCAAGTACACCTCTGACACTCCCAGGTAAACTTCTTACACTCCCAGGTACATCTCCGACACTCTCAGGTACACCTCTGACACTTCCAGGTACACCTCTGACACTCCCAAGTGCTCTGGCATTTCCTGTTGCCTCTGGCCTCCCAGTGCCTCAAACCTCCCAGGTACACTTCTTACACTCCCAGGTACACCTCCGACACTCCCAAGTACACCTCTGACACTCCCAGGAACACCTCCGACCCTCTCAGGTACACCTCTGACACTCCTAGGTAAACCCGAGACACTCCCAGGTACACATCTCACACTCCCAGGTACACCTCCGACACTCCCAAGTACACCTCTGACACTCCCAGGTACACCTCTGACACTCCTAGGTACACCTCTGAGACTCCCATGTACACCTTTGATACTCCCAGGTACACCTCTGACACTCCCTGGTACACCTCCGATATTCCCAGGTACACCTCTGATATTCCCAGTTACATCTCCGATACTCCCAGGTACACCTTTGAGACTCCCAGGTACTTCACTGACACTCCCTGGTGCATGCCTCTGACATTCCCAGGTGCCTCGACACTCCCAGGTCCACCTCCGACCTCCAGGTACACCTCCGACACTCCCAGGTACACTTCTTGCCTCCAGGTACACCTCCAACACTCACAGGTACACCTCAGACCTCCCAGGTGTACCTCCGACCTCCCAGTGTACCTTGGAGTGTCGGAGGAGATACCTGGGAGAATCAGGTGTGCCTGGAGAAAGTGACCTGGGGGTACCTGGAAGTGAGGTGTCTGGAGGTGTCAGAAATACCTGGGGTCAGGAGCTGCAGTGTCAGAGGTGTACCTGGGAGTGTCAGAGATGTACCTGGGGTGTCAGATCAACCAGCTCTGGGAGTGTCAGACGATATTGCACCAGATGTCAGAAGGTGTGCCGAGAGTCGAGGAGGTATGGGAGTGTACCTAAGTGTCAGAGGTATCTTCCTGCTGTCAGAGGTACTGGATGTCAGTGGGTATGGGAGTGTCTACCTGGGAGTGTCAGAGGTGTACCTGGCAGTGTCAGAGGTGTGCCTGGGTGTCAGAGATGTACCTGGGAGTGTCAGAGGTGTATCTGGGAGTGTCGGACGTGTACCTGGGGTGTCAGAGGTGTACCAGGGAATGTCAGTGGAGCACCTGGGAGTGTCAGAGGTGTACCAGGGAATGTCAGTGGAGTACATGGGAGTGTGGGAGTGTACCTGGGAGTGTCAGAGGTGTGCCTGGGAGTGTGAGAGGGTTTACCTGGGAGTATCGGAGGTGTACCACCTGGGAATATCGGAGGTGTACCTGGGAGTGTCAGAGGTGTACCTGGGAGTGTCAGAGATGTACCTGGGAGTGTCGAAGGTGTACCTGGGAGTGTGAAAGTGTACCCGGGAGTGTCGGAGGTGTACCTGGGAGTCGGAGGTGTACCTGGCAGTGTCAGCGGTGTACCTGGGAGTGTCAGAGGTGTAGCAGGGAATGTCAGTGGGTACCTGGGAGTGTCAAAGGTGTGCCTGGGAGTGTCAGAGGTGTCCCAGGGAATGTCAGTGGAGTCTTGGGAGTGTCAGACGTGTACCTGGGGAGTCTCAGAAGTGAACCAGGGGGGTGTCATAGGAGTACCTGGGAGTGTCAGAGGTGTACCTGGGAATTATCGGAGGTGTACCTTGGAGTATCGGAGGTGTACCTGTGAGTGTCAGGGTGTACCTGGGAGTGTCTGAGGTGTACCTGGGAGTGTCAGAGAAGTTCCAGAGTGTCATGAGGAGGACCTGGGAGTGTGAGAGGTGTACCTGGGGAGTGTAGAGGTGTACCTAGGGTGTCTAAGGTGTACCTGGGAGTGTGTCAGAGGTGTACCTGGAGTGTCAGAGGTGGGAGTATCAAGGTGTGCCTAGTGTACCTAACCTAACCTAACTAACTAACTTAAACCTCTAACACTGAAATCAGTGTTTTTGAAAAGTAAGCGTTTTTGTGAAAAGACAAAAATAAGTAAAATACATTGATTTTCATCAAAAACTGAGTGTTTTTCGTGAAAAGAAGTAAAACAAACTGAAATTCACTAACACAACCTAACCTAACCTAACCTAACCAGCAAGCCTAACCTAACCTAACCTAGCAACTAACCAACCCAAGCAGCAACCCAACCCAACCTAATCTAACTTTACCTAACCTAACCTATCTACAACCCAACCTAACCTAACCCAACCTAACCTAACCTAACCTAACCTAACCTAGCCTAACCTAACCTAACCAAATCTAGCAACCCAACTAAACCAAACCAACCCAACCGAACCTAACCTATCTAACCTAGCTTTAACTAACCTAACCTAACCTCTACACTGAAAATCAGTTTTGAGAAAAAAGTAGAATTAACGAAAGTAGATAAAAATAAGTAAAAATACATTGGTTTTATCTAAAATAAAGTCTTTTCGTGAAAAGAGAAGTAAATCTAACTAAAATTACTACCCAACCTAGCCTAACCTAACCTACCTAACCTAACCTAACTTACACTCAACTGACCTAGCCTAACCTAACCTAGCCTGACCTAACCTAGCCTAGCAGCAAGCCTAGCCTACCTAACTCAACCTAACCTCTGGCCTAACCTAGCTAACCTAACCCACTTCTAACTAACCTAACCTAACTAACCTAACCCAACCTAACCTAGGTTAGGTTAAGTTAGGTTAAGTGAATTTCAGTTAGTTTTACTTCTTTCACGAAAAACACTCAGTTTTAGATGAAAACAATGTATTGACTTATTTTCATCTACTTTTCACGGAAAAACGCTAATTTCTTTTCAAAACACTGATTTTCAGTGTTGGGGTTAAGTTAGAGTTAGAAAGAACCAAATTAGAATAGGATTAGAATAAGAGAACTAGGATTGGGTTGATTGGAAGTTAGTTTAGGTTAGCAGAGTTAGGTTGAATTAGATTGGGTTAGATAACAAGTTAGGTTAGATAGGTTATTGGGATTAGGTTAGGTTAGGTTAGGTTAGGTTAGGTTAGGTTAGGTTAGGTTGGTTGGGATTAGGTTAGGTTAGGTTTGGTTAATTTTAGTTAGTTTTACTTTTTCACGAAAAACACTCAGTTTTAGATAAAAACAATGTATTTTACATATTTTCATCTTCTTTTCACGGAAGACGCTTAATTTCTTTTCAAAACACTGAGTTTCAGTGTTAGAGTTAGAGTTAGGTTAGGTTAGGTTAGGTTAGGTTAGGTTAGTTAAGGTTAGGTTAGGTTAGGTTTGGTTGGGTTGGAGTTGGGTTGGGTTGGGTTGGGTTGGGTTGGGTTGGCTGGGTTGGGTTAGGTTAGGTTAGGTTGCGTTAGGTAGGTTAGGTTAGGCTGGGTTAGGTTAGATTAGGTTAGGTTAGGTTAGGTTAGGTTAGGTTTGGTTAGGTTAGGTTAGGTGATTTCAGTTAGTTTTACTTCTTTTCTGGAAACACTCAATTTTAGATGTGTATTTTGTAGTTTTACTTCTTTTCTCAAAAAACACTCACGGAAAACGCTGAATTTCCTTTAACACTGTTTTTAGTGTTGTACTTATTTTTTGGATGAGCCTTCTTTTCTGTTGAAGAACACTGTTTTGGAAGTTAGTTTTACTTTTTTCTAAAAAACACTCAGTTTTAGATGAAAATCAGTGTATTTTACTTATTTTTACCTTCTTTTTCACGGAGAACGTTTAAATTCTTTTTCAAAACACTGATTAGAGGTTGGGTTAGGTTAGGATAGGTACACTCCCTGGTGCACCTCTGATACTCCCAGGCACACCTCTGACACTCCCAGGTACACCTCTTTCACTCCTGGTTCTCGTGGCTTACTCAGGTACACCTCAGACACTCCCAGGTACCTCAGACCTCCCAGGTACCTCTGACCTCCCCCTTACACCTCTGACACTCCAGGTACCTCTTTCCTCCCTGGTTCTCCCCTGACACTCCCAGGTACACCTCAGACCTCCCAGGTACACCTCAGACACTCTCAGGTACACCTCTGACACTCCCAGGTACACTTCAGACAAGCAATACGTAACTTCTAG
>NW_024710690.1:32500-76388 GCF_018991925.1 Homarus americanus | reverse complement strand
AGAACTTAGTGATGGTCAGTTCAAAACTGATATGTTACATAAATTTATTTGTCAGTGGCCCAAGGTTAAAAATGCTTTGAAAACCTTTGATATGGTTGTATGATATGTGTATATATATATATATATATATGCAAGTAAATCACTGTAGGTGCGCGTGATCTAGGTATATGCTGATAACCACAAGGAAAGAAGAAAACATGAAATTCCCAAGCGCTTTCGTGTAATTCACATCTTCAGGGGTGAGTACAGACTAGTCTGTACTCACCCCTGAAGATGTGAATTACACGAAAGCGCTTGGGAATTTCATGTTTTGTTGTGGTTATCAGCATATACTTGGATCACGCGCACCTAACGACACTGAGGAACACTTCCATTGGCCACACTTAGACATACAGTATTTCTGACTCGTTCGAGACACTGATGGGGTAAGTTTGACGACGTTTTCGGAGAGTAGATTTATTGACACATTTATCTTCAATATTTATGATGTCTGGCAGCCTACAATTTAAATGCGATTTTGTGATCATCAGTCAAAAGTTCCATGTAAACCAATGATTAATGGGAACCTTTGCCTCGAGTTCAGGAACCGTAACATTATTTCTCGTCACCAATCCATTTTTTCGTCCGAGATGTATTGGTATACGCTAAGTGTTATACGTAAACATTTTATTACCTACTCAAGTGGACTGGTTCACGAGAGTGGACTAAAAAAATAGTCTGTGTAGGTCCATAAGGGAAATAGTGTTCGTACTTGTCTTACACTCGTGTCATGGCAACTTCTAGACATTGTTTTTATAAACTTTGACAAAATGAAGGTACTGATCCCCAGCCTTCAGGTGCGTAACATAAACCTAAGATTGTTAGCAGCTAGAACCTCGAAAACGAAAGTTATTACTGGACACTCACCAAGGTGACCCATACACTGCCTGCTCTTAAGGTAAAAGATTCACAAATATGGCCTCTTAGGGGTAGTGCGGATACAGCACACCTACACTAAGCCCTTTATCAGTACAGAAAGAAGCAGTGTGCCCGGCAATGCATTCAACCGCCTTCACTTCTCTAACTGTAAAGTATTATTTATATTCACAGCTGGATGAAATGGGAATGCCATAGGCGTGATTCTGCGACCCTAAAAAGAGGAGGCGAGCACTGTATCCACTCGGCCACCACACCCAGATATAACGACGAAAATGTTCGGATGTCTGCCGACATAAATCTTGTAAACACGATGGGTATTCTGCTTTAAATCATTTTGTGGTACAACTTGGTACTAATGATCTTTCAGGTATGATCATGTATCGTGTTACATTTGATAAGTCAATAACCTCACAAAGTTATTACACTTCATTTTATCCCGTTTATGCTACTGCCCTTGGGTCAGCCAGTGGCAAGAGATATGACTCATATATTACTACAAGCTAATTTCCTCGTGTTACGTTGAGGCGTAAAACATCTCATTATTAATCGTTTATTTTCATCGAGACAAAAGTATCAGTACAATGTATACAACATACGAGAATTTTTTAAGCAGTACACAGGTACTACTGAAGATGATTGTACATTATTATATCACATGATTCTGGACCCATAATGCACCCTCTTGGTAGTTCGTCAGGTGTTAAAACAGACCACCAGCCCACCGTGGCCGGGCTTACATTATAACATATCAAACTGTAATTAACTATGGCAGATTTCCGAAACATATAGCAGGTTATGGACGTATCTCAGGCCGCCAGTCCCCCGCAAAGGCAGTTACAGCTTCCCGGGTGCCAGGCGATGGTAAATGGTGCCATATAAGTCCTCGCACATCACACCACACCAAAGACGAGGAAACTCAACCACCGTCTACACCCACCCAGGACCCTGCCTCGCCTTACTCAACATTTTCATAAACAAACAAATAAAAAACACATTTGCTTAATTTGCCTATACCAGAACTGATCAAATACTGTATATTAAATATTGTGTTAACTATATTAATTAGATGTACTTTTAATTTTCATAATCAGTCCGTAAGAAATCATTCTGATCGTTTTAGTAGTAACTAAAGTTTAAAAAAATATGAAGTAATATAATTAACTTCTCATTTCCCTTCCTATGAGATTAGAATCCAAATTACCATAATAGGTGGCCAGGCAGCGTTGTCTCATATACAAGAAAGATAAATCAATGAGCAGTCAAGACCCTTGCTCTAGGAGCCTGTCTGGTCCAGTCCTTGTGTAGACTGGCCGGCACCATCACCCGCCGCCCCATCCTCACTGCCAGCTCCCTCATAACAAATATAAACATACATATTTATATCTGTTAATAAATATGTGATTAGATCTCGGATATGAAAGTATCAAATGCTCATAGTGCCGTAACTACAACACTATAAACATTTCGAACCAACAGAAAACTAAGCACACTTCTGTATATTATGTAACCAAACAAGGCTGTCAGAGAGAAGTAGCTCACTATATTTCTAACTATTGATCAATAGCATATTTACTAACCTAGAATACGAGCATAAACACCTTGGCTGGTGAAGAGCTGTTATCTCTCTCTCTCTCTCTCTCTCTCTGTGTGTGTGTGTGTGTGTAATAATAATCTATATACCTGTATATATATATATATATATATATATATATATATATATATATATATATATATATATATATATATATATATATATATATATATAAAACAAAGAAGTATGTCTGTGTGTGTGTTTGTGTGTCCGTCCGCACGAGAATCTCGGAAACTACTTTACCGATCTGTGTAGTGATGATGGATGGTGTTATATGTAGTGGATGGATGTGTTATATGTAATGATGATGGCTGGTGTTATATGTAGTGATGATGGATGGTGTTATATGTAGTGATGATGGATGGTGTTATATGTAGTGATGATGGATGGTGTTATATGTAATGATGATGGATGATGTTATATGTAGTGATGATGAGTGGTGTTATATGTAGTGATGATGGATGATGTTATATGTAGTGATGATGGGTGGTGTTATATGTAAGGATGATAAGAAAATAAAATAATAACAGTTTAATGCTAAAAAATCTTTACATACTTGCTGCTAATGGCAAAACCAAAAATGTGGTCTACCCTAATGCACTACAGTGAGACAATGTGGAGCCTCCCGGAGGGTGGCGTCCTACCGTGGCATTACAATGGTCATTGGTGGAGACTTTCGCCAGACCCTACCTGTCATTTTTCGAAGCACTCCAGCTGATGAACTGAATGCGTGCCTCAAGGCATCATACCTTTGGAGAAGTGTTCAGACACTCACCCTATCCACAAACATGAGAGTACATCTACAAGGAGATCAGGATGCTGGACGGTTTGCAAACCTTCTACTACAGATTGGGAATGGAACTTTCCCTGTTGATTCAGAAGGACAAATAATCATTCCTCAAGGATGTGGAAATGTTGTAAAGTCCTCAACTGAGCTCACTAACATGGTCTACCCAAACATTATCCACCACTACAAGGATCACAAGTGGCTGCGTGAACGCGCAATTCTGGCACCAAAGAATGAAACAGTGGCTGAAATCAACATGACTCTACTCAGACAGCTTCCAGGCAGTGAGACCTCATTCAGGTCTGTTGATACAGTAATCGACCAGGACCAAGCAGTCCAGTACCCTGCAGAATTCCTTAATTCTTTGGAGCCCGCTGGAATGCCTCCTCACCACCTCACTCTCAAGATTGAAACTCCTATAATGCTCTTAAGAAATCTTGAACCACCAATCCTCTGCAATGGCACAAGACTGGTGGTGAAGAACATGATGCCACATGTACTGGAAGCTACAATACTGACAGGAAAAGCCAAAGGAGAGGACGTGTTTATACCAAGGATACCTCTTATCACCACTGACCTGCCATTTGAGTTCAAGCGACTTCAGTTCCCGGTTAAAGTGAGCTTTGCCATGTCCATCTACAAAAGCCAGGGACAGAGTCTAAAGATGGTTGGCCTAAACCTGGTGTTTCTTTGCTTCTCTCATGGACAGTTCTATGTTGAATGCTCCAGAGTGGGAACTGGCAAAAATCTGTACATACTTGCTGCTAATGGCAAAACCAAAAATGTGGTCTACCCAAATGCACTACAGTGAGACAATGTGGAGCCTCCCGGAAGGTGACGTCCTACCGTGTGTGTTTGTGTGTGTGTGTGTGTCCGCCACGAGAATCTCGGAAGCTACTTTACCGATCTGTAGTGATGATGGATGGTGTTATATGTAGTGATGATGGATGGTGTTATATGTAGTGATGATGGATGGTGTTATATGTAATGAGGATGGATGATGTTATATGTAGTGATAATGGATGGTGTTATATGTAGTGATGATGGATGATGTTATATAAGAACATAAGAAGAACATAAGAAAATAAGGAGTCTGCAATACTCAGGTTGGCCTGTGCATGGCAGCTCCTGTCGAGAGTTACTACCACTCTCTATCATCCATGAATCTATCTAGCCTCCTTTTGAAACTTTCCAGAGTTCCAGCACTTACTACAAAGTTGCTAAGCTTGTTCCACTCGTCCACCACCCTATTTGTGAACCAGTTTCTTCCTATCTCCCTCCTAAACCTAAACTTATCCAACTTAAATCCGTTGCTCCGAGTCTTATCCTGCTCGGATATTATAAGAACTTTATCTATATCCCCTTTATTGATTCCTTTCACCCACTTGAATACTTCTATCATATCTCCCCGCACTCTTCGTCTTTCTAGGGAATGCAAGTTAAGTTTCTTTAACCTATCCTGATATAGAAGGTTTCTAAGTCCCGGAATCATTTTCGTCATTCGTCGCTGCACCGACTCTAGTGAATTAATATCCATTCTATAATAAGGGCACCAGAACTGAACCGCATAATCCAGGTGCGGCCTGACTAGCGCAAGATACAGTTGCAATAAGACCTCTGCACTCTTATTACATGCACTTCTAGATATAAAACCCAATACTCTGTTTGCCTTATTTCGAACGTTAACGCACTGTTTTCTAGGCCGTAGGTCAGGGCTTACAAGTACCCCTAGGTCTCTTTTACAAGTCGACTTCTCTAGGTTGATGTTGTTAAGGCTGTATACATTGTCAGTATTTTTCTTCCAATATTAAGTACGCTGCACTTGCTGGTGTTGAATTTCATTTGCCATTTTTCAGACCACCCCTGCAGTTTATTTAGATCCTCCTGTAATACATTTGCATCCTGCGAGAATTAATCTGCCGCCCTATTTTGGTGTCATCCGCAAACTTGCTTATGTCACTGCTGATCCCAGTATCTAGACCGTTTATGTAGATTATGAACAAGAGTGGGCCTAGTACTGACCCCTGGGAACCCCACTGGTTACACGGCCCCACTCAGATTTCACACCATCTACGCTGACCCTCTGCGTTCTATCGGTGAGCCATGATTTTATCCAATTTAAAACTTTCCCCTCGATACCATGAGCCTTAATTTTTCTCAGAAGCCTCTGATGCGGTACTCTGTCAAATGTAGTGATGATGGGTGGTGTTTTATGTAGTGGTGATGATGGATGTTGTTATGTATAGAATATGAAAAGTATCCCTCTGTTGTCATTGGCAACATGGATACTGCAGTGCAAAGAAGTACAAATGAGAATCTGCTGGACTGTGCTGCTCTCATGGGAAAGTACGACTGCCAAATTTGGAAAAACCACCGCAACCATTGAAGACTCTCATGCTGGGAACAACACCAGAGTCAAAACACTTCTTGGAAAATATACGGAAGTACAATTCATGCTTCCAGATGACATCCTTTGGAGCTACCAGAGTAGTTCGTGAGCACGGATACATGCCTACATTCAAAGTCCAGGGTCAAGTCTATCACAAAGCAGGATCCCTCTTACCACTGGAAGATGAGCAGGCAAAATTCCTCGAAATCTACTTCATGGGAGATCATGAAAAGCAGACTACTATCAGGTGTGGCAACATTCAAGGTGTCAGACATGACATTGTCCTATCTATCCAAGAAATGCTGCATGAGCGCAACACGTATGTATAGTCATTTAAAAAAGCCCTGGAAAACATGCCTTCTGACGAGTATAAAGTCAGGATCAAAGATGATACCTTAATGCACTACAGTGAGACAATGTGGAGCCTCCCGGAGGGTGGCGTCCTACCGTGGCCCAGCGAAAGAGCCGCCCAGAGGGCGGCGAGTCCGCTAGTAATAATAATAATAATAATAATTAACGGTTTATTGAAAAGGTTCTGCAGCCCGAAGGCTGAAAATATACATTGGACATAAATGATTTATTACATACATTGGTGGTTTAAAAAAATCTTTCATTTAGAGAAAGGAAAAGGAACAAACAGTGAACATACAGATTAATGTTTACAGTGGAGGTCACGTAGGTCATGTGTGCTGAGGAGTTGAACAGCAGACACGTAGTGTAGTAACTCCCTCACAGATGGTGTTATGAAGGGCCTGACGTGGTGTAGTAATTCCCTCACAGATGGGGTTACGAGGGACCTGACAATTTGTAGTAATTCCCTCCCAGATGGTGTTATGAGGAACCTCACATGATGCTGTCCCAACTCATTCACTACGTGGTGTCGTAGCATCGTGGGGACACCACGTGGTCTGGTGGCAGAAGACCTCACTCACTCAAGTGAGTGAGGTGTGGTCCCAGGCCTCCCGATCGTGGACGGATTAGCATATAGCTGGTGTTGTTGAGTCTCAGGGGCAGATATCACGAACTTGCAAACAGCGATCACAAAGAAATTAGATTCCAGTTAGATTTTCAGGGCAGACGTAAGGAAAATTCCACTAAAGTACCAGATTTCAGTAGGGCAAACTTTGACAGTTTAAAGAGGCAGCTGAGAGAGGGGGTGTCGCGCTTGGCCGTGAACCTGACAGACGACACTGACCTGATAACGAGATCTGAGATTGCTGAGTTCCACGACAATTTAAATAATGAGTTACTTAATGCACAAAGGCAGAACATACCATACAAAAAACTCAGATCAGACAACAATGACCCTAAATGGATACATAATTATTTAAAGAACATCATTGGCCAAAAGAAGGCTATCGGTAGAAGGATAAATCGTGGCGAAATTTACCTCCGGGATTATTATAGGGTATTGGCGAGTAGGGTTAAAACCGAGATAAGGAAAGCCAAGAGGAATAGTGAGGTAAGGATAGCAAGGGAGGCGAAGACAAACCCCAAAGGATTCTACCAAATGTATCAAACTAAAACACGAGAAAAGATCGGACCAATACGGTTAGATACCGGCAAGCTCACTGATAACGACGGAGAAATGAGCAATAATTTGAATAAATATTTTTCAACAATTTTCACCACCGAAAATTTAAACATGATACCCGGGGCACCGACTCCATTCAGAGATAGTGAAGAAAACAAATTAAGCGAGATAGTAGTGACTAGTAACGATGTTAGTAAGCAAATAGACAAACTAAAGCCTAATAAGTCACCTGGTCCCGATGAGATATTTGCCAGAGTATTAAAGGAATGTAAGGAAGAGCTTAGTATGCCCTTAGCAAAGTTGTTTAACATGTCCTTAAAAACAGGTGTAGTACCAAAATCCTGAAGGATAGCGAATGTAATACCGATTTTCAAGAAGGGGGATAGATCACTATCCTCTAACTACCGCCCAATCACTCTAACATCAATAGTAGGCAAATTACTGGAAGCAATCATTTCAAACTCTATTCGAAATCACCTGGAGAAGCACCGTTTGATCAACGATTCCCAGCATGGCTTCACAAGCGGACGTTCATGTCTAACTAATCTATTAACATTCTTTTCATCAGTTTTCGAATCGGTGGACTAATTAGAAAGGTAGAAGCACATGGCATCAAAGGTAATATCCTTAAATGGATTAGGGCGTGGTTACAGGACAGGAAACAGCGAGTGAGCATTAATGAATATAAGTCCCATTGGAGTAACGTCACAAGTGGAGTTCCCCAAGGCTCAGTACTTGGACCATTATTATTTATTATATACATAAACGACATAGATATCGGCATAGACAGCAACATAAGCAAATTTGCTGATGACACTAAAATAGGACGTGTTATTAAATCTGACGAGGACTCTGCAAAACTACAGGAAGATCTAAACAAATTTTTCGAATGGTCTGAAAAATGGCAGATGAAATTCAACGTGGACAAATGTAAAGTACTCAGTATGGGAGATGTAAACAGGGAAACCAGATACCAGATGAACAACGATGCCATAGAGAAATCCGACTGCGAGAGAGATTTAGGAGTAATGATAAGTAGGAACCTTAAGCCAAGTAAACAATGTCTTTTTGCTCGTAACAAGGCTAATAAAGTACTTGGGTTCATACAAAGGAGTGTTAGTTACAAGACTAGTGAGGTCATCCTAAAACTGTATCCTGCTCTTGTGAGACCACACCTGGATTTCGCAGTTCAGTTCTGGTCACCTTATTACAGAATGGATATAGAATCCTTGGAAAGAATTCAGAGGAGAATGACAAGACTAATCCCGGGCATTAGGAACCTTGAGTATAGAGACAGGTTTAAGCATCTTAATTTTCACTCCCTCGAGAGACGTAGAGCAAGGGGCGACCTGATAGAGGTGTATAAGTGGAAGGCAGGGCTAAACAAAGGGGACATTACAAAGGTACTCAAACTATCCAACCTGGAGCAAACTAGTAACAATGGTTTTAAATTAGAAAAATTTAGATTTAGGCGTGAAATAGGTAAACACTGGTTTGGAAACAGAGTAGTGGATGAATGGAACAAGTTACCAAATATCATCATTAACTCGAATACGCTGAATAGCTTCAAACATAGGTTGGATGCTTATATGAGCAATGGGGGTTGGGTGTAAACGGGACTGCCCAGTATGGGCCAATAGGCCCGCTGCAGTTTCCTCCATTCTTATGTTCTTATGTTCTTATGTTACCTGGGACCTCACTGTGTGAAGGTTAGCTTGGGTGCGACTCAGCTGTTACCTGTCGAGTTGTTTTTCACTGACTTAAGCACTGTTCACCACTATTCAACACTGGTTCCATTCCTTTCCAACATTAAATAGTAACTTCTGGCGAGAACTTGTTGATATTCCGGTGGGGAGGAGGGTTCAGGAGAGGAAGTTAGTATGGGCCAACATAACAGTTGACCTGGCTGCTCCCAAAGGAGCGCCAGGTACGTCATGACCCTTCGGTGGTCAAGGATGTAGAGTGTGTGTGTGTGTGTTCCTTATACATTTCCAGTTTTGTAAATCGAACTGAAATTTGAAAGGTAGATGCGGGTGGCCTTGGGGATGGTAGTGCAGTGTCTCCTGTACAACCATAGGAGACGGCCACGAATCGCCACCCGCGGGTCGGTATTTTCCCTCTGCCGGGTGAGGCCACCAACTTATCCAGTGCATCATGTTATCAACAAAAACAGGAAGAGCTACAGTACTTTCTTTTGTATTTGACAGTTGTTTAATGTATGAACCTGCTTAGAGTACATGTTTAAAGTCCTTGGTTGTTGAAAGCATAAATACAGAAACAATTAGTCAGCAAAGAACGGAATTATTGTAATTTTTCGGATAGAGTGAACGGTTTTTACAGTACGTACATACATACATACATACATACATACATACATACATACATACAAGACCAAGAACAACTACAGACTAAACTTGAGTATTCGTAAAATATGATCCATTAGACGGTATTTTCTGTTGTATCAACCTACATTTCTATTCATCGCTTATGCCTGGTATTACCATTAATGTACTCATCAGTCTTAAATCAAGTAGGTACTCACGGATACGTTAACTTGACACACAGCGCACGCCACACCAACACTCCCTTCCCCTTCAGTATTTTTCACCTCCAGCACAACAACCACATCCCAGCTACACTGATCATAACACCATTGCCATCATCTGTCCAAGTTATCGTCATCATAACGACCCTATCAGTAAGGTCGTTAAGCCGGCATCCTCTCCAGGGTAATGCATCACACTAGGACAATGAACCCCCACTCAACATGACGCTACACCCGAATCAAGGTATTACGGAGACACTCACCATGACGCTACACCCGAGTCAAGGTATTACGGAGACACTCACCATGGCGCTACACCCGAGTCAAGGTATTACGGAGACACTCAACATGACGCTACACCAGAGTCAAGGTATTACAGAGACACTCACCATGGCGCTACACCCGAGTCAAGATTTTACGGAGACACTCACCATGATGCTACACCCGAGTCAAGGTATACGGAGAGACACTCCAACATGACGCTACACCAGAGTCAAGGTATTACGAGATACTCACCATGGCGTTACACCCGTAGTCAAGATTTACGGAGACACCACCATGACGCTACACCGAGCCAAGGTATTACGGAGACACTCACCATGACGCTACACCCGAAGTCAAGGTACATGGAGACACTCACCATGACGCTACACCCGAGTCAAGGTATTACGAGACACCTACCATGACGCCACACCCGAAGCCGCAGGTACATGGAGACACTCACCATGACGCGCCACACCCGACAGGCGTAGACGGAGACACTCACTATGACGCTTACACTCCAGTCAAGGTATTACGAGACATCTACCATGACGCTACACCCGAAACAAGGTATTACGGAGACACCTTTACCATGACGCTACACCTGAGTCAAGGTATTACGGAGACACTCACCATGACGCTACACCCGAGTCAAGGTATTACGGAGACACTCACCATGACGCCACAACGAGTCAAGGTATTACGGAGACACTCACCATGACGCTACACCCGAGTCAAGGTATTACGGAGACACTCACCATGACGCTACACCCGAGTCAAGGTATTACGGAGACACTCACCATGACGCTACACCCGAGTCAAGGTATTACGGAGACACTCAACATGACGCTACACCAGAGTCAAGGTATTACGGAGACACTCAACATGACGCTACACCCGAGTCAAGGTATTACGGAGACACTCATATGACGCTACACCAGAGTCAAAGTATTATGGAGACACTCATATGATTCCTATCTCCATTATCCTATCGTTAAGTCACTCCAGCAGCACCCCCCCCCCCTCACCCTCTTCCACAGTACATATTGATTTCTACCTTATCATCACAACCATTAGGGGTAAGCTGGTCACTCCCACATCCTCAATTACACCACCATCTGTCTGGATTACCACCTCTCTAGATACACTTGTTATTGACCAGTGTCTCACCTTGTGTCAGTGTCTCATCCCCTCACGGTGTCTACCTCTTTCAGTGTAAGCCATCCTTCCAGTGTAAACCATCCTTTCAGTGACAACCATCCTTTCAGTGTAAACCACCTTTTCAGTATCAACCATCCTTTCAGTGTAAACTATTTTTTCAGTGTCAACCATCCTTTCAGTGTAAACTATCTTTTCAGTGTCAACCATCCCCTCAGAGTCAAGCATCCTCTCAGTGTCAAGATATTTGGTGTTTAAGACCAAAACTCAACTTCCCTCTAACGCAGTGAGTGTCGTGGGTCCAGCAAGTGGTCTCACCTACACATATAATATTCACTGAATGTTGTGCCATACTGTACTGATTACAATATGGTAGAATAAACTCTATATTAGTACTCTTTTCTTTCTAGCAAACTTCCATTAGCTCGCTCTTTCTCTCCTATCCATTCGACTCCCATCCTCCATCGCCGTCATCTTTCCTTCCCTCATCCCTAACTCTTCTTCTCCCTTCGTTGCTTCATCCATCTTCCCCGACCCCTTGCCCTCTCTTCACCCTCCTCCCCTCTGCTTTCTCTTTCCAATTCTTCCAACAAGGCCCAAATAAAAGGCGGTGGTCGTAACAGGGGACAGAGAGAGTAAGACCAAGTTGGTGAATTTGATCCATAATTGTTGCCGAGGGGCATTACAGGGGCGGCCGGGACCACTGACTGCTGGCGTCCTCACACCACACACACCACTACAGTAATCTAGTCACGTGTTCTCTGCCGCTAGTGTTAGCCTCAGAATTTTGTCTCACCAGTTGGGAAAAAAAAATTATATATATGTATATATGTATATATATATATATATATATATATATATATATATATATATATATATATATATATATATATATATATATATATATATATATATATATATATACACTAAGAGCAGAAACAATATAGGTATTTACAAGACCCACCTTCAGTAAGAACTGGAAGTAACAAACAAGAAAAAATCAAACTAGCTGACCTTATTTCTTACTAATATATGAACACATTACAAGGGAATACAAAAACATAAAAAATCCTGAGTGAGTGCAAAACGCAACTACCCTCATTCCTGTTGTTTTTAGATTACTTACTGTTTATATTTTGTGTAAGTAGTACTGTACTGTAGTGTCACAACTACTGACCTGACTGAATACGTAACTTAAGAAAATACATCATCGGAGGAAGCCACTTTCAGTTGAGCTCAACTAATCATATATATTGTTTTGGTCTGTCTCTCCGAGTCTATAAACTTTCCATTAAGGAACAAGTCATTACCATAATTTGAGGTATCTATAAATTCAAAATTACAGCGTGAGCAACACTACAGTTACTACACGAAAATCATATACCAAAAATAAACGTAGATTTAAGGATTTTACTTTTAAATTGGTTAATATTATTAATAGTGTTGGCGGAGGTAATCACCAGCCTCAAAGTACACAATAGCATACAGCAGTTGACTCACCTAATGAAAGACAATTTTCTCTTTAGATTTAAACTAATTGATCCCAAATAGAGAAATTTCATGTTTATCACATCTTTATCTGCAGTTATTAAAGGATGTTCTTGAATGAAAATGGAAGTAATTTTCCCCCCAAATAGATAAGATAATTGTTTATGAAGCTGTGACTTAGAAAATAGTCTTAGAGCAATGTCATAATAAAATCGTGAGATATTTGGAACAAACTAACAATTTTCGTGGATGCCAAGTTTACTTTATTTTTTGTTGGGAGAAAAATCTAATTAGTGGCAAGATCTGTATATGTACGACCCAGGACTACCTATGGCCCCAGGACTACCTATGGCCCCAGGACTACCTATGGCCCCAGAACTACCTATGGCCCCAGGACTACCTATGGCCCCAGACTACCTATGGCCCCAGAACTACCTATGGCCCCAGGATGGCCCCAGACTACCTATGGACTACCTATGGACCCAGGACTACCTATGGCCCCATGGCCCCAGAACTACCTATGGCCCCAGAACTACCTATGGCCCCAGAACTACCTATGGCCCCAGAACTACTACCTATGGCCCCAGAACTACCTATGGCCCCAGGATTACCTATGGCCCCAGGACTACCTATGGCCCCAGAACTACTATGGCCCCAGGATTACCTATGAACCCAGAACTACCAGGATTACCCAGGCCCCAGGACTACCAGACCCAGGACTACCTATGGCCCCAGAACTACCTATGGCCCCAGGACTACCAATGGACCCAGGACTACCTATGGCCCCAGGACTACTTATGGACCCAGGACTACCTATGGATCCAGGACTACCTATAGACTTAGAACTACCTATTAACCCAGGACTACCTATGGACTCAGACCTACCCATGAACCCAGGACTACCTATGGACCCAGAACTACCTATGGACCCAGGACTACCTATGGACCCAGAGCTACCCATGGACCCAGGACTACCTATGAACCCAGGACAACCTATGGACCCAGGACAACCCATGGACCTAGAACTACCTATGAACCCAGGACAACCTATGGACCCAGAGCTACCCATGGACCTAGGACTACCTATGAACCCAGGACAACCTATGGACCCAGGACAACCTATGGACCCTGAACTACCTCTATCTAAACGTGTGATTTGTGTGAAATTACCCTGTTTGAGACCCATCAGCTATACCCTAAACAAGGACCTTCCACTGCTTATAAGAGTTAATTTGTGATGATGTACTTGGGGTTGGTGATTACCTAGAGCAACACTAATCGGTAACATATTCAACATTAAAGATCAAATCCCTTACCCATTACGTTGCTTCCTACCATAACTAACATGGTAAGAGTTTGGTATTGTATTTTTTTATCTTAAGTAAATTCTATTCCCTCCTTCACTGAATCTACCTTATCCTGGTCTTGAATATGCTTTAGTGATTTCCCTCTCCCCCATCCCTATTTTCTTCCCTCACCCTCTCCTCTACCTCTATTTTCTCCTCTCATCTTCTCCTCTACCTCTACTCTCTCCTCCATCCTCATTCCCTCCCCTCATCCTCTCCTACATTTCTACTCTCACCTTCTTTTTCCCCACTCGCCTCTATACACCTTCTCAGTTTCCACTCACCGTCTCCTTCATCCCTACTCTCTCCTCACTTTCTCTTACACATCCACTCTCCCTTCACCCTCTCTATTACTCCAATCAAATATCACCCCCCCCCCTCTGCTTTTTCCTCGCACTCTCCAGCACCCCAAATCTCCCCCGTCATTCTCTACTTCACCCCTACCCTCCCCTCAACCTCTCCAGCACCCCACATCTCCCTCCCACCCCCATCCTCTCCATCACCCCTACTCTCTCACTGCTTTTACTCCTCCTCTTTCGCATCTTCCCAAAATATTCCTTCTCCTCCCTTGCCTTCACCCTCCTGTTTATCCTTCCCCCACTCCTTCACTTTTTTCGCACTTCTCTTCTTCCAGCTATGACATACCTTAATATCTTCCTCTATGTCTCCTACAATAATGCTCTTTTATCCCTATCCGTTTCTCCTCTTCCCTCCTCTATTTCTATCCTTCCTCTTTATTTTCCTCTTCCCCTTCTCTCTCAACTTCATCCCTATCCCTCTTTCATGTTTACTTCCATTCTCTCTTCCCTCCCTCTCCCCTCTATCCTCCCTTTCCCTTCCCTCCCTCTCCCCCTACTCCCTCAGTCCCATACCCTCCCACTTCACCAGCAGCTGGGAGGAGGCCCCTGAAAAACTAATTTGGGCTGGCAGGCAGTACGTCGGCCATCACGCTGAGAAATTCATCGTGGACACAAAACTCTCCGACGGTATTCAGGGTCGTGAGGCGAATGTGAGATGACGGCCAGTTGATATAGTGGTGGAGCGCCGGCCAACTGTGGTGCTGTGGTAGTGAGGCGGTGTTCCATCCAAGTGTGGTTGTGGTGGTGAGGCGGTGTTCCATTCAAGTGTGGTTCTTATGGTTGTGAAGTGAAGTTCCATCCAAGTGTGGTTGTGGTGGTGAGGCAGTGTTCCATCCAAATGTGGTTGTGGCGCTATGGTAGTGAAGCAGTGTTCCATCGAAGTGTGGATGTGATGCTGTGGCAGTTCCAATTAAGTGTGGTGATGTTGTTGTAGAAAGGCGATGTTCCATCCATGTGTGGTTGTTGTTAAAGTTCTGTGGTAGTACCTCAACCGCTTATGTATATAGTAATCAAGTGTGGCTGCGTTGGTGCGCTATCCAAGTAAATGAGTATGTGTGTGTGTGTGTGTGTGTGTGTGTGAGAGCACAGGTTGGTGTAATGCGTCTAGCATGGCAGCATTATGTTAGTGTTAAGGTGCAAGCACTGCTTGCTTCCTTTCGCTTTCAGTTACCGCCGCTGGCTAGCCCTCGTGACGAACAGGGAAGAAACTTTCTTAATTCATCCCCTGCCAGTACACAGCCTCTTCACCATCAACACTCCTGTTGTGCCTCCTCGTGGCAACACACGGTAACTGGGTGCCTCTTGGGCCAGTGTTAGACCAGCAGGGGATCTCGGAGTAGCAGTGGGCCCCCAGAGGGACGGCACACAGGCCCACTGGCATGTGGGTACATCCTGGCGCGTACCAACCATTACCCCGCTGCCTTGCGGATTAACCTTGGTAGGTATAAGGCTACGGTAGTAAATCCCGCATCAGGCAGACATGCTTACAGAGCTCCAACAAGACCCCCAACGGCAGTAGAGGCGGAAAAGGTGACCACCATGGGAATCCAACGACTATACCGGCAGACGAAGACAATGCACGATGGACAGGCTACTAGGGCGAACCCAACAAACTGGGCTATTGGCAGTCCTTTGCAACTCTCCCTCTCCCAAGTCATTGCAACAGGGTGTACCACTGAATCAGGAAAAGGGAGAGCCAAGATGTGTGGTTGCAGCCTGTGCTCCTGCCTCACCACATAAATCAACTCATGCGCAGCCATCATCCAGCTCATCATACCTCTCATCATCGTATGGCGACGGACAAGTGGCGACGGGTACAGGCAGAGATGACTGCCGGGAGTCTCTAGTCACAGCTCTGCACATGGGCAACACAGATAAGATGGTCATTTATGCACTGGGATCTAGGCAGCAGTGCAATACAGTCCTGTTTGTGTGACTGAGCAGCCCTTTCGAGGAGCCAATCTGCTCACCTCACATGGGGAAGGGGCTAGAAAAGGCGCCCAAAACATAGCCTGCCTAAAAACCAAGACGACTGGGCAACCTCACCCAGTAAGGTCATCCTTATGCAGTTGAAAACACAATCAAAATCACAGATCCAAACAAAAATAAACCATACAACCTCTTATGGTCGCTGAATGGAATGTCAGGACCCTTCTGGATGCTGGCACAAATGAGCATCCTGAAAGAAGAACTGTCCTTGTGGCAAAAGAGCTGGCTAGGTATAACATCAACATAATGAGTCCCGACTCCCAGACTAGGGTCAACTCACAGAACGGGGTTCTGGCTATACCTTCTTCTGGAAGAATAAACCTGCTGCAGAGAGAAACCACATTTATGGAGTTGGCTTTACCATCCGCCAACGCATCCTACACAGGATAACTGAAATGCCTTTTGGGAGCAACGAACGCCTCATGACGCTCCAAGTCCCACTGAATCACTCACGTCATGCCTTTTTCATCAATGCATACGCCCCACCTATAGATGAAGAGGATGACTTCAAGGTGGCTGGCCTTTTACGCCGACCTCGACAGAGTGCAAACCTCTATCACGAGAGAAGATAAGGTTCTGCTCCTTGGTGATTTCAATGCCAGGGTTGGCATAGATGCTGACATTTGGCAGGAAATCATAGGGAGAAATGGACTAGGCAAGTGTAATCCCAACAGCCTATTGCTCCTCAGCAAGTGTGCTGCTCACAACCTCACTATCACCAATGCCTTGTTTAAGCAGGCCGACAAGTTCAAGGGTTCGTGGCAACACCCACGATCCAAACACTGGCATGTCATTGACTACATCATTGTCAGAGAAAGAGATCGCCGAGATGTCCTCATCACCCGAGCTATGAATGTCTCTGACCACTGTGACACTGATCATCGGCACGTTAGGGCCAAGCTCTCACTTCAAGTTGCCCAAAAAAAAAGAAGACAACAAGCCTCCAGAAGTGGTTTTAACACTAAGCGTCTGGGGGATCCAGCGGAAGTACATGCATTCAGAGAGCAGCTCGAACATGGGCTAATAAACAACCCAACAACAAATAACCCAAATCCCAGTGCCCAATGGGGTATTCTCGAAACTGTCATGACAAACACCCTTGGCCAGATGGAAAGAATACACCAGGACTGGTTTTATGAAAATGACCAAAAATTAATGTACTCGTCGATGATAAGCGTGCTGCTTTAACCGACTGGCAGAGCAACCCACAGTATCGGACCAAAGCTGATACCGTCCACAAAAATAAAGTAATGGCTCAGCGCGAACTTCGGGATGAAAAGAACGACTGGTTTTAAACTAAAGCATGTGAAACGCAAAAACTTACAGGTCAACAACACAAGATGCGCGAATTTTTCAATAACACAACATTTTATGGGCTGATCACTCATGGCGCAGCCCCCTCTGCTCACCCGATGCTAAGTCCCTACTGAAAGACGAAGAAGGCATCCTTCAGTGCTGCAAAAAGCAGTACCATTCACTACTCAACCGAAATGCCGATGTGGATGTCCTAACTACCCAGCAGGTCGCTCAGGATCCAGAGCTGACCCACCTCAGCTATCCTGCATCACTAGAGAGAGGTAGCTACTGCCATCAAACAGATGAAAATTAACAAAGCCTCAGGGCCCGATGGAATCCCAACCGAAGTGTATAAAGCAGGATGACCTCTGCTTACCACCAGTTTCCACTCTCTCCTGGAGAATATATGGGAAAAGAAGGAAATCCCCCAAGTTCTTAAAGACGCCTACATCACCAATATTTATAAGAACAAGGGAGACCGGTCAGACTGTGGTAACTATCGTGGGATCTTGTTGCTGTCCGTAGCTGGCAAGAATATCGCCCGAGTCCTCCTAAACAGACTTCTTCCTGAGCGGCAAAACATCCTGAGAATCTCAATGTGGCTTTAGACCAAAATGTGGCACCACTTACATGATCTTTGGTGCTCGCCAGATACAGGAAAAGTGCAGAGAATAGCATCGTGACCTGTACATGTTCTTCATCGACGGAACCAAGGCCTTCGACTCAGTCAACAGGTAAGCCCTCTGGCGAACCCTCAGCCAAACCGGCTGTCCACCAAAATTCACCGCCATTGAGACAACTCCATGTTTTCATGAACGGCAGTGTCCTAGACAATGGCACCCAGTCTGAGTTCTTCCTTATCCAGTCGGGGGTTAAACACGGGTGTGTACTGGCACCAACACTCTTTTCCATTTTCTTGGCTGCCTTCCTTACTCGTGTCAGCGCCAACTTAGCCGGCGGTGTGGACATCGAGTACCGGAAGAAGGGTTTTTTCAACATAAGACGACTCCAGACAGGAGCAAAGGTGTCGGCAACTTTCAGTATTGAACTTCAGTATGCAGACAACCTCACCCTTTTCGCTCACACTGAATGCGACCTACAGGAGATCCTGAACACCTATGCATACGTATGCACACTTCGGCCTTTAGGTGAATGTACCTAAGACACAGATTCTCTTTCTGCCTTTCCCTGGTTCAGCCACACCTCCACTATCCATCCAGCTTAACGGTACTACCATTTATAATGTTTCCCACTTTCAATATCTCGGCTCCCACCAGTCCACCACCGTGAACATCGATGAAGAGATTTAACCTCAGATCAGATGTGCATCTCAAGCCTTTGGCAGACTCCGTACCCGTGTCTTCAGCTGTAGGGAGCTGAGATTATCTACAAAGTTACACGTTTATCGAGCAGTGGTCCTGCCCACCCTACTATATGGCAATGAGCCATGGGTCACATACAGGAGGCACCTCAAGGCACTTGAAAACTTTCACCATCTTAGTCTACGTTCCATCCTCCGAGTTCGCTGGGAAGACAAGAAAACAAATACCAGCATTCTTGCTGACATCAACTGCAGGAGCATCGAGGCTACCATTATCCATGAACTACTACGTTGGACTGGCCATGTTACCCACATGGACGACAGTAGACTGCCAAAGCAGCTACTTTACATTCACCTAACGAATAGTAAACGTAACACTGGAGGGCAATTGAAAAGGTATAAGGATAGTCTTAAGACAAACCTGAAAAGGTGTCAAATCGACCCCTCACCTGGGAGTCGATTACTCCACGTAACGCTTAGAGGCGCACCACACGGGAAGGTGTCAATACTTTCAAGTTAGCCCGACTGCAAACCGAGGCAGATAAGCGCCAACGTCGGAAAGACGCTGCCACCCCACAGTAGATGGAGCCCTCCATATGTGCAACGATTGTGGACGATACTGCCGGTCCCATATCGGGCTCTTTAGTCACCTCAAAACTCACTAACCTAGGTGACATAACTAATGACCCATATAATTTTACCATAGCTGGATGATCGTCATACTCGATTCCGAGTGACAGCAAAGTAGTAGTAATAGTGTGTGTATGTGAGTGCATGTGTGTATGTATGTGTGTGTGTGTGCACACACTACACAGGGTGGTGAAACGCGTCTAGTGTGGTAGCATTATGTTGGTGTTAAGGTGCAAGCACTGCTTCCTTCCTTTCGCTTTCAGTTACCGCCGTTGGCTAGCCCTCGTGGCGAACAGGGAAGCAACTTTCTAAAGTCATCCTCTGCCAGTACACAGCCTCCTCACCATCAAGACTCCTAGTGTACCCGCACGGTAAATGGGTGCCTCATAGGCCCAGGGTAGATCAGCAGGGGATCTCGGAGTAGCAGTGGGCCCTAGAGGGATGGCGCACAGGCTCACTGGCATGTGTACACATACTGGCGCCTACCAACCACCGCCCTGCTGCCTTGCGGATTAACCTTATCAGGTATAAGGCAACGGAAGTAAACCCCAAACGAAAAATCTGCGGTGGAGCACCCGCATTAGGAAGACATGCTTATAGAGCTCCAACATGACCCCAAAGGCGGTGTAGACGGAATAGGTGACCACTGACCACCATGGAAACCCAACGACTACACCGGCGGACGAAGGCAATGCCTGATGGGCAGGCTACTAAGGCGAAACCCAGTAAACTGGGCTATCGGCAGTTCATTGCAACTCTCCCTCTCCCTGTGCTCCTTCCTCACCACATAAATCAACTCACGCAAAAGCCATTATCCAGCTCATCATACCAATCATCATCATCAAACCCCTTATACCCCCCCAAAAGTCCTATGGCGACGGACGAGTGGCGACGGGGACAGGCAGAGATGACTGAAAGGAGTCTCTAGCCTCAACTCTGGACATGGGCGGCACAGATAAGATGGTCGTTTATGCACTGGGATCCAGGCAGCAGTGCAATCCGGTCCTGTCTATGCGATTGAGCAGCCCTTACGAAGAGCCACTCCGCTCACCCCATACGGGGAAGGGGCGAGAAAAGGTGCCCTAAACATAGCCTGCCTAAAAACTCAACCTGATTGGGCAACCGAACCCAGTAAGGTTATCCTTATGCGTTCGAAAACAATCAAAATCACAGATCCAAACAAAAACAAACCATACAATCTCTCATGGTCGCTGCATGGAATGTGAGAACCCTTCTGGATACTGGCACAAATGCCCGTCCTGAAAAAAGAACTGCCCTTGTGGGAAAAAAGCTGGCTAGGTATAACATCGACATAGCAGCCATCAGTGAGTTCCGGCTCCCATATGAGGGCCAACTCGCAGAACAGGGGTCTGGCTACACCTTCTTCTGGAAGGGTAAGCCTGCTGCGGAGAGAAACCGCATTTATGGAGTTGGCTTTGTCATCCGTCAACGCATCCTACACAGGGTAACTGAAATGTCTATTGGGATCAACGAGCGCCTCATGAAGCTTCGAGTCCCACTGAATCACTCACGTCATGCGTTCTTCATCAGTGGATACGCCCCAACACTGGATGCAGAGGATGACATCAAGGAAGCCTTTTATGCCGACCTCGAAAAGAGTGCTAACCTCTATCCCCAGGGAAGACAAGGTTGTGCTCCTTGGCGACTTCAATGCCAGAGTTAGCAGAGCTGCTAACATTTGGCAGGGAACCATACGGAGAAATGGACTAGGCAAGTGTAATCCCAATGGCCTACTCCTTCTTAGCAAGTGTGCTGCTCACAACCTCACTATTACCAATACCTTGTTTAGGCAGCCGACAAGTTCAAGGGATCGTGGCAGCACCCACGATCCAAACACTGGCATCTCATTGACAACATCATTGTCAGAGAGAGACCGCCGAGATGTCCTTATCACCCTTGCCATGAATGGCTCAGACCACTGTGACACTAATCATCGACTTGTCAGATCCAAGCTCTCACTTCACGTTGCCCCAAAACGGCAAAGACAGTAAGCCTCCAAAAGAGGTTTTTAATACTAAGCGTCCGGAGGATCCAGCGGTAGCACATGCTTTCAGAGAGCAGCTCGAACATAGGCTTATAGACAACCCAACAGCAAACAACGTGAATCCCTGTGCCGAATAGGATACTCTTAATACTGTTATGACAAAGACCCTCGGCCAGTTCAAAAGAATACACCAGGACTGGTTTGATGAAAATGATGAGGCAATCAAAGTATACATCGATGATAAATTTGCTGCTTTTACTGACTGGCAGAACAACCCTCAGTCTCGGACCAAAGCTGAAACCTTCCGCAAGAAGAAAGCGGCAGCCCAGCGGGAACTTCGCAGTCTAAAGAACAACTGGCTTAAAAATAAAGCATGTGAAGCACAAAAACTTGCAGATCAGCACAAGATGAGTGAATTTTTCATTTCCACTAAAACATTTCATGGGCCAGGCACTCGTGGCACAGCCACCCTTCGCTCATCTGAAAGTAACCACATAATTAAAGACGACGAGGGAGGCGCCTCCTTCAGCGCTGGAAAGAGCACTACCATTCATTGCTCAACCGAAACACCGATGTGAATGTCCTATCTACCCACCAGGTCCCTCAGCATCCGGAGCTGACCCACCTCAGCAATCCTCCATCCCTGGATGAGATAGTTACTACCATCAAACCTCTGAAAAATAACAAAGCCTCAGGGCCTGGTGGAATCCCAGCCGAGGTGTATAAAGCAGGAGGACCTCTACTTACCAGCCGTCTCCACTTTCTCCTGGAGAATATATGGGAAAAGGAGGAAACCCCCCAAGCTTTTAAAGATGCCTCCATTGTCAATATTTGCAAGAACAAGGGGGACCGGTCAGATTGTGGCAACTACCGTGGAATCTCGCTGCTCTCCGTAGCTGGCAAGATTATAACCCGAGTCCTCCTAAACAGACTTCTTCCTGAGGCGGAAAACTTCCTCCCAGAATCTCAATGTGGTTTTAGACCATCACGTGGCACCACTAACATGATCTTTGCTGGCCGCCAGATACAAGAAAAGTGCAGAGAACACCGTCGTGACTAGTACATGGCTTTCATCGACCTAACCAAGGCCTTTGACTCGGTCAACAGGGAACCCCTGTGGTGGACCCTCAGCTGTTTTGGCTGCCCACCAAAATTCATCGCTATTGTGAGGCAACTTCACGATGGCATAAACGGCAGTGTCCTGCACAACGGCACCCAGTCAGAGTTCTTCCCCATCCAAACAGCACCAACTCTCTTTTCCATCTTCTTGGCTGCCTTCCTTACCTAGCCAGAGTCATTTTAGCCAGCGAGCTGAACATCAAGTACAGGGTAAAGGGGGGTCTTTTCAACCTAAGACGACTCCCGGCAAAAACATAGGTGTCGGCAGCTTCCATTACTGAACTTCAGTATGCAAACGACCTCACCCTTGTTGCTCACACTGAACACGACCTACAGGAGACCCTGAACACTATGCAGATGCGTATGCACACTTCGGCCTTGAGGTGAATGTACATAAGACTCAGATTCTCTTTCAGCCTACCCCTGGTTCAGACAAACCTCCACCATCCATCTAGGTTAACGGTACTACACTCTCTAATGTTGCCCACTTTCGGTATCTCGGCTCTCACCTGTCCACCCCCGCGGACATCGATGAAGAAATTCAGCATCGCATCAGATGTGCATATCACGCCTTGGGAGGACTCCAAAATCGTATATTCAGCTGTAGGGAGCTGAAATTATCCACAAAGTTGAACGTATATCGAGCAGTGGTCCTGCCCACCCTACTATGTGGCAGTGAGACATGGGTCACATACAGTAGTCACCTCAAGGCACTTGAAAGCTTTCATCAACGTAGTCTACGTTCCATCCTCCGAGTTCACTGGGAAGACAAGAGAACAATGCAAGCATTCTTGCTGACACCAACTGTAGGAGCATCGAGGCTACCATTATCCATAAACAACTATATTGGACTGGCCATGTTACCCGCCTGGACGACAGTAGACTGCCAAAGCAGCTACTTTACAGTCACCTAACGAATAGTAAACGTAACGCTGGCGGGCAATTGAAAAGGTATAAGGATAGTCTTAAGACAAACCTGAAAAGGTGCCAAATCGACCCCCTCACCTGGGAATCAATTACTCCACATCGTAACGCTTGGAGGCGCACCACACGGGAAGGTGTCAATACTTTCAAGTTAGCCCGACTGCAAACCGAGGCAGATAAGCGCCAACGTCGGAAAGACGCTGCCACCCCACAGTAGATGGAGCCCTCCATATGTGCAACGATTGTGGACGATACTGCCGGTCCCGCATCAGGCTCTTTAGTCACCTCAAAACTCACTAACCTAGGTGACATAACTAATGACCCATATAATTTTACCATAGCTGGATGATCGTCATACTCGATTCTGAGTGACAGCAAAGTAGTAGTAGTAGTGGTGGTGGTGGTGGTAGCAGTAGTAGTAGTGTGTGTGTGTGTGTGTGTGTGTTGTTATCCAAGTATTGTGGTGGTTATGATGTTGTAAGTCGTGTCACTAATTGTTGTAAAGATGGTTATGGGTGCGTACGATCCGAGAAAGGAGGAGAGGGGAGGCTTAGAGGAGGAAGGGGGGAATAATGTGAGGTAGGGGACTACGAGGAAGGGGGGGATTAATGTGAAGATGGGGGGATTAATATGAGGAAGGGGGATTAATGCAGAGAATGAAGGAATTAGTGGACGAAGGGGTTTTATGAGAGGTTTGTTGAGACAGAGGTTAGTGCAATGAAGGGTTTAGGTGAAGGGCATGAGATTACGTGGGAGTTATGTGTGAAGGAGGAGGTTAGTGTGGAGGGAGGAGGTTAGTGGAGGGGAGAGGGTTGTGTGGGAGGGAGAGGTTAGGTGTGAGGGAGGGGTTAGTGTGGAGGGAGGGGTTAGGTGAGGGAGGGGTTAGGTGGGAGGGGAGGGGTTAGGTGTGGGAGGGAGGGGGAAGAAGGGAGGGAGAGGGTTAGCGTGGAGGGAGAGGGAGTGTGAGGGGAGAGGTTGGGGTGTGAGGAGGGGTTAGTGTGAGGGAGGGGGTTAGTGGGAGGGGAGAGGGTTAGCGTGAGGGGAGAGGGAGGGGAGAGGTTAGCGTGAGGAGAGGGTTAAAGTGAGGGAGGGGTTAGGAGGGAAGTGTGGAGGGGAGGGGTTAGGTGTGAGGGAGGGGTTAGGGGTGAGGGAATGTGGAGGTAGGGGAGTGAGGGAGAGGGTTAGCGTGGAGGAAGAGGGGAGAGGGTTAGCGTGAGGGGAGAGGGGTTAGCGGGAGGGAGAGGGGTTAGCGTGAGGGAGATTGGAGGAGAGGAAGAAGGAGGGGAGAGGGTTAGCGTGAGGGGAGAGGGTTAAGGGGGAGAGGGTTAGCGTGGGAGGGAGAGGGAAGGAAAGGGAGGGAGAGGGTTAGGTGAGGGGAGGGGTTAGGTGTGAGGGAGGGGAGTGTGGAGGGGAGGGGTTAGGTTAGTGTGGACGGGGTTAGTGGGAGGGAGAGGGTTAGCGCGGAGGGGAGAGGTTTGAGAGGGAGCGTGGAGGGGAGAGGTTTAGCGTGAGGAGAGTTTTAGGCGTGAGGGGAGAGGTTTTAGCAAGGCGTGAGGGAGAGGGCAAGGGGAGGGAGAGGGCTAGTGTGGAGGAGAGGTTAGTGGAGGGAGAGGGTTAGTGTGAGGGAGAGGGTTAGTGTGGAGGGGAGAGGGTTAGTGTGAGGGAGAGGGTTGTGTGGGAGGGGAGAGGGTTGGGGTGAGGGAGAGGGTTAGTGTGGGGGGGTGAGCAGGGAGTGTGGGAGGGGAGTGTGAGGGAGAGGGGTTAGTGGGAGGGAGAGGGTTAGAAGGGAGGGGAGGAGGGGTTAGTGGTTAGTGAGGGGTTATGTGTGGAGGGAGGGTTAGCGTGAGGGAGGGGAGGGAGGGGTTAGCGTGAGGGAGAGAGATAGTGTGAGGGAGAGGCCGTTAGCGTGAGGGGAGAGGGCTAGTGAGGGAGGGTTAGTGGAGGGAGGGGGTTAGTGGAGGGAGGGTTAGCGTGAGGGAGAGGGAGGTTGAAGCGGAGGGAGAGGGTTGAAGCGTGAGGGAGAGGGTTAGAGTGTGAGGGAGGGGTTAGAGGGGAGGGGTTAGTGGAGGGAGGGGTTAGGGAGGGAGGGGTTAGCGTGAGGGAGAGGGTTATGGGTTAGGGGAGAGGGTTAGGTGAGGGAGAGGGTTAGCGTGAGGGAGAGGGTTAGCGGGAGGGAGAGGGTTAGCGGGAGGGGAGAGGGAAGCGTGAGGGAGAGGCAAGTGAGTGGAGAGTATGAAGTGGAGGGAGAGGGTTAGCGTGAGGGGAGAGGGTTACGGAGGGAGAGGTTAGCGTGAGGGAGAGGGTTGAAGTGGAGGGGAGAGGGTTAGGGAGGGAGAGGGTTAGTGGGAGGAGGGGCAGGTGTGAGGGAGGGGTTAGTGGGGGAGGGGGGGAGGGGGGAGGGGTTAGTGGATGTGGGAGGGGTTAGCGTGAGGGGAGAGGGTTAGCGTGGAGGGGAGAGGGCATGAGGGAGAGGTTAGCGTGAGGGAGAGGGTTAGGGGTGAGGGAGAGGTTTAGGAGGGGAGAGGTTTATGTGAGGGGAGAGGTTTAGCGTGAGGGGAGAGGGCAAGTGTGAGGGAGAGGGCTAGTGGGAGGGGAGGAGGTAGGGAGAGGGTTAGTGGGAGGGAGAGGGTTAGTGGGAGGGAGAGGGTTAGGTGTGTGGGAGGGAGAGGGTTAGTGTGAGGGGAGAGGGTAGGTGGAGGGTTAGGTGTGGGAGGGAGAGGGTTGTGTGAGGGAGGGTTAGAGGGACAGAGGGTTAGTGTGAGGAGAGGTTTTAGGTGAGGGAAGTTTAGGTGGTGTGAGGGGAGAGGGTTAGTGTGGAGGGAGAGTTTTATGAGGGAGAGGGTAAGGTGAGGTAGAGGGTGGGGTGGGGAGGAGAGGGTAGTGGGAGGGAGAGGGTGGGTAGTGTGAGGGAGGGGAGGGAGAGGGTTAGTGGGAGGGGAGAGGTGAAAGAGGAGGGAGTGAGGGTTAGGTGTGAGGGAGGGCTTAGTGTGGAGGGAGAGGTTTAGGGTGTGGGTGTGAGGGAGAGGGTTAGGCGTGGAGGGAGAGGGTTAGGTGAGAGGTGGGGAGAGGAAGGAGGGAGAGGTTATGGAGGGAGAGGCCAAGAGGGAGAGGTTGAAGGAGGGAGAGGCCAGTGGAGGGGTGGGGAGAGGGTTAGGGGGAGGGAGAGGGTTAGAGGGGGAGGTGGAGGGAGAGGGTTAGTGTGAGGGAGAGGTTTAGGGGGAGGGAGAGGGAGGTGAAGAGGGGAGAGGTTAGGTGGAGGGAGGGAGAGTGGGGAGAGAAGTGCGCGGAGAGGGTAAGTGTGAGGGGAGAGGGTAAGTGTGGAGGGAGAAGTGGAGGGAGGGAGAGAGGGGTTAGGAGGGGGGAGGGAGGGTTAGGTGTGGGGAGGGAGAGGGTTAGCGTGAGGGAGAGAGGGTTGCAGAGGGAGAGAAGGAGTGGGGGAGGGTAAGTGAGGGGAGGAGAGGGAGGAGGGCAGGAGGATGGGTTAGTGAGGAGTGGGAGAGGGCTAAAGAGGAGGGCTAGTGAGAGAGGGCTTAAAGTGAGAGGGCTAGGGAGAGGGTTAAGAGGAGATAAGGTTAGGTGTGAGGGAGAGGTTTAGAGGGAGTAGGAGAGGGGTAAGTGTGAGTGGAGAGAGGTTAGTGTGGGTTAGTGGAGGGAGGAGGTGAGGGCAGGTGGGGAGGTTAGTGTGAGGGAGAGGGGAGAGGGTTAGGGGGAGGGAGAGGGTTAGGTGTGAGGGAGAGGAAGAAGGGAGGGAGAGGGTTAGTGTGAGGGCAGAGTTGGGGAGAGAGGGGCAGAGGGAGGTGTGGAGAGGGTAAGGGTGGAGGGGAGAGTTTAGTGTGAGGGAGGAGGCTGAAAGAGGAGAGGGTAACTGTGAGTGAGAGGGTTAGGGGAGGGAGAGGGAGAGGGTTGGTGAGGGGAGAGGTTTAGTGAGGGAGAGGGTAAGGGAGGGAGAGGTTTAGTGTGAGGGAGAGGGTAAGTGTGAGGGAGAGGGTTAGTGTGAGGGAGAGGGTTAGTGTGAGGGAGAGGGTTAGTGTGAGGGAGAGGGTTAGTGTGAGGGAGAGGGTTAGTGTGAAGGAGAGGGTTAGTGTGAAGGAGGGGGCATGCAGCACATTTTCTACCTTGAATTTTTGCAACAATATAATTTTAAAAAATATCTGATTCTAGGAACACTGGTATAGTTATATAACTCCTATGGCAATGATATTTACCCTTGGTGTTGACCTGTTGGTTATACTGTTAGTGCCTTAGTGAATATATTACTATGTATAAGTTCAAGGCCACTGCAGTAGTAAGGGCACAAGTGATTTTTTTTTAAATGTCACTTGTGCCCTTACTACCGCAGTGGCCTAAATTCCTATCGATAAACAAAATTATGTGTAATTAGAGAAACATCATTACAGTACCTTCCTATATAATATTGTATGTACACCCTCACCAAAAACTTAACGAACTCTATAAGCACTATGCAAACTGAATAATGAGCGAAGAATTTGAAACCATTCCAAGATGATAAGCCTCACTGCTCATTCTCACATCCATCGTGCTCAGGTGTTCGAGAAGTTTTTTTTGAGAGTGTACAGTACAACACATAATTTTTTATTTTTTATTTATTGAGCATCCCCTTACATCCTTGTGTAAGGTGAAGCGCCGAAGCGTTTACAGCGCCCAACAGGGAAGCATGCTAAGTTCATGCTTGCCTTTATGTCTCACGAGTTAAGGGCGTAGAAGCATGAAGAGTCAATGGTTTATGTCATGAAGTTATTGGAAGCTCCAACAACTTTCCCTGAATACGAATTCGCAATTTTCGATTTACACCAGGTACCTACTTTACTGCTAGGTGAACAGGGACTAATGGGGGCAAGGAAGTAAGTCCAAACAACTTCCACCGGCCCGGGAATCGAACCCGTGACATCTCGCTTGCGAGGTAAGAACGGTACCGCATCTACCACCGATCCCCCTACAACACATAATCACCCTACTAACCCACATCCCGAAACCTCGCTTATCTTACACCAATAAAAAATATATTCAGGAAAAGATGTTTGTCTTTGGCTAATCTGTTAATATTTGTGCATTTGCAAGTACTTTAGAGTTGTAATATGATCACTTATGTACAGTATTTATCAATTTAATTCATACAGTAGTATGTAAATGCATACTGCAATATGGTTCTGTGTTTTTACTTTGCTTTATCAAATCTTAGCACTATAGTTATATCAGTTACATATGAACAGTTAGTCCAATTTTGTGGTACAGTGCCTCAATAAGGGTAAATTGACGCCGCCGCTTTGATAACACAATGAGTGGTCTCATTGGTCAGAATTACAGTGCAGTGTTTACATGATGTTATCAAAGCTGAACAAGTAAACATTACATCACTGGAATACTGACGTCACTGGAATATTTAGGTCACGTGACTCTCATCTGGCGACCTTTCCAAATGCAGAAGAAAAAGTTATATGATAATAACTTAAGGTAAATTATAGCGTTTTGCATAATATTAAATATAAATTAATCGCAGTGCCAGTTTTTTAAAAGCTTTACACCAGAAACAGGAAATTTTGCATTACCTGGCGTGAAGGAAAACTAGGATGAGGAGACTGTGAGGGATGTCCTTCTTAATCTTATGTGTTGTGAATAATCAAGATCTTGGGTATTAATGACTTTGCTGTTCGTTTTCATTAATATTTTTTTTAAAGGTGAAGAATTACTTTACGGAACTGACACTACAGCCGCGACTGACTGCTGCTGACCCGGCTCTATCAGTAACAGTAACAGTAGGTATCATATCCTATGTCTAAATACATAACAAAAATTTATCCCCAGTTTATTTCAACTGGTGATTAAATGCCTTAACACGAACCTAACTTCATTTTCCTAACTTAACCTAACTCAACCCCCGAGGTAGCGCTTGGGTATTTAATTATCAGGAGAAATAAGCTGGGGGTTTATCTTCATGTGATCTTAACAATATCAAGCTGGCCACTATCAATATTCTTATTCCTGTATTCATGTAAATAATGGGATGGTTACGAGAGTGTATCCTGATATAATAAACCCGTAAATACAAATATATTATACGAGGTGGTATTCAGTACGATTAATCAATGTCTGGAATCCAGATTATTACGATACTGGGAAAAAACGGTCCAAAATTGGTCACATATAACACCAACGTTCAGGGTGACAAGAGACTAAAAAATCAAAATCGTAATGAAGAAGTCCATGACGGGATAGTAATAGCAATTAAACTAACAGTTCAATACAAAATATTTGACAACTTCCAAAGTAACTTCCTGGCAGTAGAAATAAATACCACCAGAGGACCAATAACAATAGGTACAACACATCTATCTTTATGGAGACCAATATCCCCGACAGGAGACCTTTTAAAGCTACTGAGGCAGAACAACCCAGCCTACTTTATTGAGGGATCTTAACACAAGACGCAACCATCGGACATCATAACGGAAACCCGGGAGGAAACATCTTACACGAACTAATAGAACGCGGCAGCCTGACACACCTCGGCCTCGACTTTGAAACTTACGTGTCAGCTGGAAACTTGGGGATACCAGACATAGCACTGGCCAATACACATTACCATCTGAACATCCACTTAAAAGAGTCTCCTTCAATTCAGCAAACTGTAAAAAATCAAAACTGACTTGAGCAACAACGACTCGATACGTCTACACATTAAAAACACAACTGTAATCGACAGAACTCTGATCAACTGGCACACAGAAATTATAACAAGACACGAGAAATAACTTCCCCCAAAACAACACGCAGTATATTGCCATATATACACAATCAGACAAGATTTACCAACCTGCAGAACTATCCAAGAACACACGGATGAAACCAGTGCACAACAATAATGTACAGAAACTAAAAAGAGGAATAAAGGGGGAGATGTAAAAGGAAACACAATGAGAAATGGGACCAAATAATTATCAACACTCAAGCGGACTACAGTGACGCAGAGGCCTTATGGAGGAAGATAAAAAACATATGAGAAGAAACTCTGAGGAAACTACCTACCGTACATAAAGGATGACAGGAGGAAAAAACTCACAGAACCACATCACATCTTACTTTATATTCAGGATCACAAAAGAAGACAAGAGGAACTTCTGCAAGGATATCGAACAATCAGAAACAACTAAATCAAAATACCCTGTATAGAGAAGTAGCAATTTACCATGAAAATCAGCTTTAACACATTGACAACAATTAATTAAATGCGTAAATTACCGCAAATGACATCGTAAAAACTAAAGTCAGCCTAAAAAATAAAGCACCGGGAACAAGTCAAATTAATAAAACCGTATTACAAAACATACCACTGACCATGATTAACCAGCTAACAAAAAAATTTCAATGCCTCACTAGCAGCTGGATACTTCCCCTCAAAATTCAAAACAGCAAAAATTAGACTAATACCAAAACAAGCAAAGATCTCAAGCACAAAACCACAGACCTATATCACTCTTAGAAACACCCGGAAAATCCTCGAAAAAATTCTAAGCCACAGACTCAGGAACCACCCCGAGGAAGACAATAAATACAACCAGTGGCAACACGGATTCCGGAGACACACAGGTACAAATACAGCAATAGCCTTAATATATGAAATTAGAGTAAGTGCAGCTAGCAACAGAAACTAACGTAACGTCGTGCTTAGAGAGGTTGTCCAAAGCCACTGACACGCAGGAATGATATACAAGATAACCCAGCTGGACATGCCACCCAACACCACAGAACTACTAGGGAACTTCCTCGAGAACGACGATTCATACTGATCATTGACAACCATATAGGGAAAACCTTTAACCTCCATAGCGGTGTACCACAAGGCAGTAATATCTCACCCACACTGTATACAATATTCACAGCCAAAAATAAAATTAATATATAGTATATATGTTGACGACGTCACGCAAGTAATACAATATCCTGGACGATCAAAACAAATGATGGCGATTAGAAACAAGTAGGGAAATAGAAACGCAAAATAACTTTGAAAGAACATAGAAGATTAAAACAAGCACACAAACAGTTAAAATAATTCACATAGCTGAAACAAACTCCTTTACCATTATTGTCAATTAACAGCAAATACCATTTGGAGAAGATGGAATTGTCCCCCACACTCTAAGGAAACAATTTTAACAGCCAAAACACAAATAACAAAACTCAGAGATTCGGTAAACTGAACACCAAAACACAACTTCACCTTCCCAAAGCTCTGGTCAGACAACACCTGGAATACCTCCCGATTCCACTCAACATCACAAAAACAAACAAACCTACAAGCAATACAAAACGAAGCCCTCAGGAGAGCATCAAATTACAGACCACATTATACACAAGCGGTACAGGACACACATCTGAAACGTAACAATTACTCCCATTATCTTAACACACAAACTATGGAAAAAAACTCGCTGTTCTACAGAATCCTATACTGCTTCAACTAATAAAAGAATATAACAACAGTTCACATAACTGTTGGCCAGGAAGCATTCCAAGAGACAATATAGAGCCAGAACCAATATACACACAATGAACAAACAAAAATAGACAAAGCAAATAATAATTAATGCATTATAAAAAAAATGGGGACATCCTTCCAGCTATGCAAGAACCAGGAATGACCCCCCCCCCTCTCCCCCAAACAAACCAAAACCTCCCGAAAATCTCTGGAACTGATAAATTATAAACAACTCCACCAACAACACCATACTAAATCAATATACTGTAGCTTAGCTTAGCTCACCGACATTGCCGCTAGGGACCTGCAAAGCTGCTGTTGCAACGGGAAGGCGCAACCTCGTCACCAAGGTGACATCCCACCTACTGTTAACCCCCTTATATATACCACTTCATAACTTTATCTTACCCTATCACTCACTTGCATCTTCAGAGCCAAGGCTCTCTTCTGTACTTCTCCACAACAACAGAGATGTCAGTAAAATAGGAGATCACAATCATCTAGATTCTAGAGCGTTGGCCACATAGAATTTGTGGTGTTGGCAGCACCACCTACATCGTGTTGTACTGTACTGTCGTCAAAAAGTTTCTGTCCTCGGCAATCAGAATGAGCTGCTGGAGCGAACGCTGTTAAGTCCTCTGGTTTAGGTTTGATTTTCAACCCATAGATGGAGCTTTTTACAGAATGAGTTAAACAACACGGCGCCTAGTTTAGTTGCCGGGAGTGTCCCAACAGGTGGAGTTACACACGCCTGGTGGCTTTATACACTTATCACTTATGTGAGATCAAACTTAAATTAAAATAAAATACAAATATTGTTGAGACTAATACTGTAGAAAACAATATTTGGCTACTAGACTCCTTTATCGTGAGTGTATCGAGAAACGTTACCACCAAGTTTCCACATAATGTTTGTAGCTTTTTTATATTTTTACATGTCAGACCTGTCGTTAGTGTTATGTTGTAATGTATCAACATTTTATCACATTTTACAAAATTAATATTAAGGGAGCAAAACCTGATGACTGTCGTATCCGTAAGTTCGTTACTTGGGAACTATCAATTATGAAAGGTTAGCCTAACAATGACCTGGTTAATATTGTATACCTTGAGTCTTTCACATGTTGAAGTGTTATCATGTTTCATTATCTGGTGACGCTAAGCAACAGCAGGACACTGTATGGGGCCCCACCATCACCCCTACACTGTCGGCCTCAAGGATATGCTCATTTTCTAACAGGATTTACTGTATAATCATCAGCCCCTTCCTTTCCTGCAGCTGTGTGCAAACTATCGTGCTATGACAAACACACACACACACACACACACACACACTTAATATATACAGTATCTAATAAGTCCAAATGGACGTGGACTTCAATATACAAATAATACTTCACTAGTCAGGAGTCGAACCCAGGACCTCTAAGTGAGAATAGGGGAATAGCACCTTGCCTAGTTCATGAACTGGGCAATTTGTGTGAATGAAAAAGTATATAAAATTCACATACGCAAAAATCAATTTAATTTCACATTTACAAGAAACGGTAAAGATTGGGAAAAGGTTGACCACGGAACGACTAATAAAAATAGGTTTTACTTGTGTATTTTGTTGCGTTTCAAGCGAATCTGACCTTTACTTCCGTAGCAAATGAGCCGTTATGGAGATATGACCCCCATAATTACAAGTAATGTTGGTTGCACAAAGTGGGCAGGGCTTTGAAGTAGAGGGAAATTGTTGGGTAAAAGCACACTAAAATCTGACGAAACGAAACCTAACGAGACCTAACCAGTGAATCCAAACGGACCTGACCGAACCTCCTTGTCTTTCTGCCCCCTTTCCAGTTGTGTGTAAAAAACTTACGTTAATTAACAGATGTTGCAGGATAACGTGATGCTACTTGTAGAATTAACTGGTGGAGTATTGTCTTGTGATCGTTGTAATCGGCTTGGAACATGTTCAGAGAAATATTGTCGGTAATATACCTTCTTATTGCCGGCACGAAACAGCCAACTCTTGATATCCTTCCACAATCGTTCTATATTTTGCGTATGAACACCTGCAGCACTTCACAGAGGTTGGCAGAATACCATCAGCCTTAAAAATGTCTTTGACAGCGGCTTCGTTTGCAAATACACAATGAATGGCTTGCCAGGTTGATATAGAAGCCCAGTAAAGAGTGAACCCATCTTGTCACTAGCAACTAGAATTCGAAACTGACCATCCGCAGGAGTATCATGTGAAACCGAGAGCAACGCTGATTGGCTAGACACAGTCAAGTGACACCGAAACTTACGGTGATTGGTGAGTGAGTCAGATGGAAACAGTTTCTCCCGCCAAAATGTAAGTTCTTGGGTGAAATGCTCAAAATACTCAAAATACACCGAGAAACAACAAATTGCGACGGAAACGTAATGAAAGAATTTTTTTATCTCTATCCTCATACATGTATAATCATAAATATGAAGCTCCGTGGTCGATCTTTTCCGAATCTGAACCAAAACATCAGTATGATACATGGAGAATTCTTAAGCAAGGTTTTCATATGATTTATGGCTCTGACACGCTCTGTTGCAACGAAGGCCGCCTTTCAAACAAGAGTACCGCTTTGTTTGGCAGCTACTTCTACAGTGGCACTTCCTAAATCCTTCACATCGGCAGATACTCCGTGTGGGAACAATTATTCCACTTTTTGTGCCTATCTTGTAAGAATTTTCTTCCCCAGAAAGCACATCTGGTAAGGTGCCCTGGTCAACAAGGCTTCACTTTCTCTCCGGCTTTGATCTTGTCCTTACAGTTGCTAGATTCGTGCCTCTTCTCACAGAATCTACAGCAAGGGTTCAGTTGACAGCTCCAGGCCTTGTATCCCCATCTGCAACACTTGAGACACATTATTGGTTCCTCCACATATAGTGCCACCTTCCTGTATCTTGGTCCTATGATGAACACTTTGTCTGGAACCTTTCCTCTCATTAGATCAATAATCTGGCTTCTCTCTTCGCCCCTTATTAAATGCCTCTTGGCCCAAACAAATCTTTCGTCATCCAATAAGTATTCTGGATCTAGTATTACAGGGTACCTGAAAATTATAACCTTTGTAAGTAGTATGTCGCTCTCCTCCGGCAAAACCATCACTAATCCCTTGTACCCAACAGTTGTCAACATTTTCACAGCCTCCATGGTCCCCACTGTAAGATAAGGCTTGTGTGTTCCCACTTTCATAAGAGGCTCAAAGCCTATTTAATTTTTTCAAGGAAGGTCATCGTGCAAGACTGTGGAAAAATCAATCTCTTCCTGACACGACCAACTTCACCCTGTGTCTGTTCTTGTCTACTTCCTTCAAATTCCAAACTTTGCTCTGTTCTTGATCCATTCTCCACCATCTCCTTTCTATTATTTCCATTTTTATTACCGTTCACAATTTCTTGTCCTAGATTTTTTTTGTCTCTTCTCTCTCTCTTGTTTGCGTTCACTTTCTTCCTCTTGCCAGCTTGTCTCCCTCATCCTTTTAGGAACTCCTTTCTTGTTCACTACCTCTTGTTGTAGCTGTATTTCCTCACTTCGTAACTTCCCTTGTGTTTCATTATTTGCATTAAACTCATCACTACTCAACACAAGGACTTCAAGAACTTCGTCCAATACTTTCTTCTCTTTACTCTTCCATGTGAATTTCTAAAGAAACAATTCACTTTCCATGGGGCAATGTTGACATCCCACAATGCCCAGCCTGGAGTGATGGGACCCCGAGCAGTTTTTTCATGTGGTAAACAGCTAAGTTCCCAACACCAAAGTTGTTTGATGGTACTTATCTCATCCTCAGGTCCTTATACACATGTAGGTAAGTCTATATATATCCTTCAGATAATGAAATAGGCTTGAAAACATCCCAAATTTGGGAGCTAGCACTTACAGCTGTGTTTACCAGTGCCCGTTTTCTGTTGGTCTTCCTCGGAAAGCGACGCGGATTTTTTAAGAAGACTGTGCTGTGCATAAGCTACCGGTATACAGTACCACCATAAATGCCGTATGGTGTTACTCAGTGCCAGCTGACCTTACGATTAGCTTTACCAGTGTCATCCAGGACTCCTGAGAAAGTCAAAGACATGTTTTTTACTACGGAGGTGAGAGTATCAGCGAGGAACAGTTGTCTAGTACTCTAACTCCCATAACATATTTCTATTATTGCCTTCAAATTTCAGAAAAGATTCTTAAGATATATCCCTGCAGCCAAATTCTCGTTTATATGTTCATTATTTTTACCCATAACGGGATGAAAAAAAGTTAGTAAACGGTGCCATGGTTATCTTTCCACCGTAGCTTCAATAAATTTGTTAGATACGTCCTCACACTTCCACTGAAGAGAAAACTAATTTACGAACCCTTTAAAATCTATTTTCTGAATCTTTCATGAATTTGGTCGAGACCAATCAAAGGTCAAGATTGCAAGGTCAGAGGTCATCCGGTAGGTTTTTAGTATATATATCTTATAACTTGGTCAAGCTCGGGCAAAGCCCAATATGACGAAGTTAAGGTCATTCAGCCAGTTTTAATCAGTTTTACACTGGGCCTCAACAACTACCAGCTTCTCCTCAAAGAGTTACCGTATAATATACATATCGTCCGATGACAAGAATTTATGAGTTGTGTGTTTTAGGTAGCATTTCATCTTTTATTATGCCGAAAAGGTTGTATAATTATCAAAAGTAAGATTAAGAGAAAGAATGACTAATAGATAGACAAAGACAATGAAAGAATAGGAGATAGAGTATAAGAGGAAAACCAAGAGAAGGCGGGAGAGAGAGACTCTCTTTTCTTAATTAGTCCAGTTAACCCCTTCAGCTAAAATTCATTATATTTGTTCACCTGGCGGTAGACACGCCTCACCCACCCTCAGCAGTACAGCATTCTCTCTCCTCCTCCTCTTCTTTTATTATCTACATCTCCCTGACTTCTTATTTTCAACACAAACACATGCAAATCACAAACACTAATAAATCACATACTAACGTATATACTGTTTAGCATTTGTATACAAATTATACTTTTTTTCATGTCAGCAAGATGGCCGGGCAGTTGTCACACTCCTTAGCTCTCATCCCCCACCTCCTCCCTCCCTGGCAGGATACTAGTCCACCATCAGCAAGTGTACCAAGAGTGTTCTCGTTTATTGTTGAATGCACAAGGAGGAAACAAAAGCCATCATGACAATAGAGAATCAAGCCCGTAAAAATGGGCCAGCGAGGTGACCGTACTGTACACCCAACTAATATAGAAAGTTGTTCTTATTGAGTCAAATTCGCTCTGTTTCATTTAAAACATCGTTTGCTATCAGGAAATAACGAAACTATACCTAAATCAGGTTAGGTTAGGTTAGGTTAGGTTAGGTTAGGGTGTATTGTGATATCTATAGGAGTGTCTCCATACAGTGTACATTAAGCAGTTTGAATTTACGAGAAAAACATATACATTATCTTTATTTCGTAATTATCCTTATTCAGCGTAATGTACACACACACACACACACACACACACACACACACACACACACACACACACAGTCTGTTACTATGGATTATACAAAGCACAATAAATAATAAATTAAGTGGTCAAGTGTAGTAATTTAATGCACAAGTACATTTCACTTTGTATACAACGTGTATAAGTTGACAGTATGAGGCTGTGTGTATGAAGTATTTCTCCTTCATATTGCAGCTCTTTCCTGGCACTTTATACATTTATCTCACACCTCTCCCCTACAATGTCTCCACTTTTTGAGTAATGTTTCCCTTGATCCTCCCCACATCAACAGGGAGCGGAGTAAACAGAAGAGACCGACAAAGAGAAAATAGTAATAACTGAGTTTGTGTGGACACTCTCGCTGCGTCTTTTAATTTTTCTACTTTACAACATCAACTTCGTGCTCACGCATTAAGCACATCATGAGCAGAGGTAAAATTGGGTGAATTAAAGATTTTGTTTAATGATAACGTATAAAAACTGATAAAAATAAAGGCGTGTTCTACTATATAACTTCTCGATTCCTAAGACAGACAGACAGACAGACAGACACACACTTCAACAAACATAAAACAACCTTACACAAACCCCATTGTGCCCCCGGCCTTCACCTCACTATAACAGCAACATGACCTCAGCAGTAGGGAGTCGATGGGCGGGGAGCAGCAGCCACAACAGCTTCATCAGTAGGAGCAGGGTGATAGAGGTCAGGAAAAAACACCAGCAGCAGCAACAGCAACAGCAGCAGCAGACCAAAAAATCAGCAGATTAAGTCACAACAAGCAAACACTAGTGGTGGTTATGGTCATGCAGGGGGAGGCAGACGTCGTATAAGCCGCCTCACCCCTGATGACACACCGTCCTAACTCGCCCCTCCCCATCATTCTCTTCCCTCCCCCCCCCCCATTCTATCCCCCGCAGCGTACTACCCGTCTTAGTTCTTATCTTGTAAGTTATGTATCTTCCATTTTCCCTTCCCTGTTCTCCTCCGTCCTCTCCATTCTTCTTAGCTCCTTTACTTCCTTCCTGATCCTCCATTCTTCAGGATCTTCTCCCTCTTCTCTGGCGTCTTTCATCTTTCCATACTCCCTCCCCCCACTCCCACTCTCAACTCCACCCCCACTCCCCCTAACCCCCTCCACAAACATGACCTTTTGAGTCAGCCACGTACCGTGCATCTCCAAGTAAGCAAGTAAAAACTCCCTCAGTGGACTGGGAGCGATAACATTGTAGTTATTTAAGTTATCTTTAACAGTCGACAAATCTGTAGTTAGCAGACAGTTACGGCGAAGACACTTAATCTATTTATTTTATTTTTTTACTTTTAAGTGAGAAAAAGATACGGTAAATTCTGCAGTGATCATCGTACACCTTAATCCTTCACTTGAACACTATGTTTACTTTTTGTATACCCATCTTTTGCTTCATAAGGGATAAACAATATACAGATGTCCTCTACAATGTTAAAAATATACGACAACAGATAAACATCAAGTACACGAAAAAATAAAATACATGACAAAATAACATAAATATACCAGGAGAACTAGACAGGAAATATAATAAAAAAAAAACACTCTAGCAACACAAAAAAAAGTGGAAAAGGTTTAAAACAAAAGAACAATAACAAGGCAATAAAGGATGAATATAAGGTAAGGAATGTTTGAGTTCAAGTGTTCTTTGCTTTGTCTTGTTTAACTCACACATTCTTTTTTCCTCTCTTGTTTTAGCCTCTATACTCACTATGCCTCATCGTCTGTGACTGCATGAGAGAATTCCTTGTCGTGCCACTTCCTCTATGTCGCTTTATGTTTCAGATTTTCACAAAGACCCCTCCTTTCTCTCTCTCTCTCTCTCTCTCTGTCCGTGTCTGTCTGTCTGTTTCTCTCCTTTTCTCTCTGTCTGTGTCTGTCTCTCGTCGCTTCTAACCCCCTTTCTGCCTCCTCTGTTTGTTATGTCACTCCTCTCTGTCTCTCTCTCCGTGTCTGTCTGTCTGTCTCCTCTCTGTCTGTGTCTGTCTCTCGTCGCTTCTAACCCCTTTCTGCCTCCTCTGTTTGTTATTATGTCACCCCAGTCTCTTTGCTATGCCACGCCCACTTAACGTGTTCTAATTTTAATCATAATTCAACGTCGTCTTATTTTAACCGTACTTAATTAACATGGTATTATTTTAACTTTATTTAATGTGATCATCCTTTCCCTATTTTTATTTTAACTCTACTTTACGAAATCTTGTTTTAACTAAACATAATCGTGATCTAACTTTAACTCTACTTAGTGTTCTTATTTCATGTATTCTTAGTCTTTCCTCTAACTATACTTAACGTATTCATTCTTAACTTGGCCGCTAAATGGATATAGAGCTTCCCTGCTATCCTAATACTTTTATCTTTTCTTTCATTATTCCCTACTTTCCTTCCTTCCTTCTTTTACGCTAGTCTTATATTTTCTTTTTCGTTCTTACTTAATATCTCCTTCTATTTTTCTCTCTTCATTTTACAACATTTTCCTCACCCCAAATTTCCTTAATAGTCTTGTCGTGTTCACCTTCATGCAGGTCTGTCAGGTGTGTGGCTCGGGGCTCCCTTCTTTACCACCACACCTCTCATCCTCACACTCCACCCCACCCACCTCAGGGTCCACCTCCAGGCCCACCTCCAGGTCCTCCTCCAGGTCCACCTCCAGGCCCACCTCCAGGTTCACCTCGGGACCAACTAGTCATATCAGTTATCTTACACATGAGCCACGCATCTCTCAGATACCCCTCATACCACATACCTCATAGATATATCACACTTAAAGCATACATACCACATATCTCCCAGACATACCAAAACTTATCTCAGAAACCAGCACACAACCCCGACACAGACACACACACACACACACACACAGACACACACACACACACAGACACACACACACAGACACACACACACACACACACACACACACACACACACACACACACACACACACACACACACACACACACACACACACACACACAGACACACAGACACACACACACACACAACACAACACACACACACACACAGACACACACACACACACACACACACACAAACACACACACACACACAGACACACACACACACACAACACACACACACACACACAGACACACACACACACACAACACACACACACACACACACACACACACACACACACACACACACACACACACACACACACACACACACACACATCTCCTCCCAGGCAACTCAACGCTCCCAGAAACCAATATCTGAGAAAATATCTTCGCCACGAAAAAGAAAGAAGAAGAAAAAATTGCCCAAGTCCTTTAGATGCAAATGAAGAAGTCTGGAATGAAGGGAGAGATTGTGACGCTGTTGAGGCCAGGCACACCAACTACTACATCAAGCCAACACTATATGACCGTAACGTTTACCTCTTGGGGTTTACTATAATCGAACAGCTACGGCTTTTAATGTGATGGGGGAGAAGAAAGGTTAGTGAAGGATAGGATGAAGGAGGAAGGAAGGATGGAGGGAGGAAGAAGGATGGAGGAGGAAGGAAGGATGGAGGAGTGAAGGAAGGATGGTGGAGGAAGGAAGGATGGAGGAGTGAAGGAAGGATGGAGGAGAAGGAAGGATGGAGGAGTGAAGAAGGATGGTGGAGGAAGGATAGGATGGAGGAGTGAAGGAAGGATGGAGGAGGAAGGAAGTAGGTGGTGGAGTGAAGGATGGGGGGAAGGTGGTGGGAAGGAAGGATGGTGGAGTGAAGGAAGGATGGGAGGAGGAAGGATGGTGGGGGAAGGGAAGGATGGTGGAGTAAGGGAAAGGATGGTGGAGTGAAGGAAGGATGGTGGAGTGAAGGAAGGATGGTGGAGTGAAGGAAGGATGGTGGAGGAAGGAAGGGATGTGGAGAGGAAGTGGAGGAGTAAGAATGGAGGAGAAGGAAGGATGGAGGAGTGAAGGAAGGATGGTGGAGTGAAGGAAGGATGGTGGAGAAGGAAGGAGGGATGAAGGAAGGATGGAGAGGAAGGAAGGATGGTGGAGGAAAGAAAGGTGGAGGAAGGAATGATGGAGGAGGAAGGAAGGGATGGTGGAGTGAAGGAAGGATGAGGAGTGAAGGGAAGGATGGAGAGTGAAGGAAGATGGAGGAGTGAAGGAAGGATGGAGGAGTGAAGAAGGATGGTGGAGTGAAGGAAGATGGTGGAGAAGAAGGATGTGATGGGAGGAAGGATGGTGGAGGAAGGAAGGATGGAGGAGGAAGGAAGGATGGTGGAGGATGTGAAGGAAGGATGGAGGAGGTAGGAAGGATGGGGAGTGAAGGAAGGGTGGGGAGTGAAGGAAGGATGGGTGGAAGGAAGGTGGGGAGTGAAGAAGGATGGAGGAGTGAAGGAAGATGGAGGAGGAAGGAAGGATGGAGGAGAAGGAAGGATGGTGGAGGAAGGAGATGGAGGAGTGAAGAAGGATGGAGGAGTGAAGGAAGGATGGAGGAAGGAAATGGAGGAGTGAAGGAAGGATGGAGGAGAAGGAAGGATGGAGGAGTGAAGGAAGGATGGAGGAGGAAGGAAGGATGGTGGGAGTGAAGGGAAGGATGGAGGAGTGAAGGAAGGATGGTGGAGTGAAGGATGGTGGAGGAGGAAGGATGGGGGGGGAAGGTGGGGGGGATGGAGGAAGGATGGAGGAGGAAGGAAGGGAGGGGGGAGGAAGGGGAAGGATGGTGGGGAGGATGGAGGAGTGAAGGAGGATGGGGGAAGGAAGGAGGGAGAAGGGAGGAGTGAAGGAAGGATGGAGGAGTGAAGGAAGGATGAGTGAAGGAAGGATGGAGGAGAAGAAGGATGGAGGAGTGAAGAAGGATGGAGGAGTGAAGGAAGGATGGAGGAGTGAAGGAAGGATGGTGGAGGGAAGGAAGGATGGAGGAGTGAAGGAAGGATGGTGGAGTGAAGGAAGGATGGTGGAGTGAAGGAAGGATGGTGGAGGAAGGAAGGATGGAGGAGTGAAGGAAGGATGGTGGAGTGAAGGAAGGATGGGAGGAAGGGGATGGAGGAGGAAGGAAGGATGGTGGAGGAAGGATGGGGAGAAAGGATGGAGGAGGAAGGAAGGATGGTGGAGTGAAGGAAGGATGGTAGGAGTGAAGGAAGGATGGTGGAGAAGGAAGGGATGGTGAGTGAAGGAAGGATGGTGAGTGAAGGAAGGATGGTGGAGTGAAGGAAGGATGGAGGAGGAAGGGAAGGATGGAGGGAGGAAGGAAGGATGGTGGAGGAAGGGAAGGATGGAGGAGGAAGGAAGGATGGTGGAGGAAGGAAGGATGGAGTGAAGGAAGGAAGGAGGGAGATGGGGGGAGGAAGGATGGTGGAAGGAAGGATGGTGGAGTGAAGGAAGGATGAGAGAAGGAACGATGGAGGAGTGAAGGAAGGATGGTGGGAGGAAGGAAGGATGGTGGAGTGAAGGAACGATGGAGAGGAAGGAAGGATGGTGGAGGAAGGAAGGATGAGGAGTGAAGGGAAGGATGGGAGGAAGGAAGGATGGAGGAGTGAAGGAAGATGGAGGAGGAAGGAAGGATGGTGGAGTGAAGGAAGGATGGAGAGTGAAGGAAGGATGGAGGAGGAAGGAAGGATGGAGGAGTGAAGGAAGGATGGTGGAGTGAAGGGGAGGGTGGAGTGAAGGAAGGATGGTGGAGGAAGGAAGGATGGAGGAGTGAAGAAAGGATGGTGGAGTGAAGGAAGGATGGAGGAGTGAAGGAAGGATGGAGGAGGAAGGAAGGATGGTGGAGGAAGGAAGGATGGAGGAGTAAAGAAAGGATGGAGGAGTGAAGGAAGGATGGTGGAGTGAAGGAAGGATGAGGGAGGAAGGAAGGAAGGGAGGAAGGAAGGATGTGGAGTGAAGGAAGGATGGAGGAGTGAAGGAAGGATGGAGGAGGAAGGAAGGATGAGAGTGAAGGAAGGATGGTGAGTGAAGGAAGATGGAGAGAAGGAAGGATGGAGGAGTGAAGGAAGGATGGTGGAGGAAGGAAGGATGGTGAGTGAAGGAAGGATGGAGGAGTGAAGGAAGGAGGAGGAGGAAGGAAGGATGGTGGAGTGAAGGAAGGAGGAGGAGAAAGAAAGGATGGAGGAGTGAAGGAAGGAGGAGGGGAAGGATGGAGGAGTGAAGGAAGGATGGGTGTGGAGGAAGGAAGGATGGAGGAGTGAAGGAAGGATGGTGGAATGAAGGGAAGGAT
>NW_024710690.1:0-25000 GCF_018991925.1 Homarus americanus | reverse complement strand
CGCACACACACACACCACCTCACCACACACACACACACCACACCTCACCACACACAACACACTAACTCCACCACACACACACACACACCCCACCACACACACACACCACACCTGGCCCCACACACACACACCACCACCACACACACCACACCCACACACACAACACACACACCACACCACCACACACACACACCACACTCACCCACACACACACACCACACTCACCACACACACACACACCACACTCACCGCCACTGCTTCACACACCACACCACCACACCACACCACCACACACACACACCACACCCCACCACACACACACACACACACACACCACACTCACCACACACACACCACACCCCATCACACACACACACACACACACACACACACCACCCACACACACACACACACACACACACACACACACACACACACACACACACCACACCCCACCACACCCACACCACACTCAACCACAACACGCCATGCTCACCACACACACACACCACACACCACACACACACACACACACACCATGCCCACACACACACACACACCACGCCACCACACACACACACACACTACGCTCATCACACACACACACACACACACACACACTACACTCACCACACACACACACACACACTATGCTCAACACCACACACACCGGACACCACACTGACCACACACACACCGCAACCCCACACACACCACACCCACCACACACCACACCATCACACACACACACACACACACCACCACACACACACACACACACACAACACCACACCACACACACCACGCCACCACACAATATCACGCCCGCGCCCACACACACACACCACGCCCCACCACACACACACCATGCCCCACCACACACACACACCACGCCCACCACACACCCACACCCACCACACACACACCATGCCCACCACACACACACACACACACGCCCACCACACACACACACCACGCTCACCACACACACACACACACTATGCTCACCACACACACACACCATGCCTCACCACACACACACACACACACTACGCTCATCACACACACACACACACACTACACTCCACCACACACACACTATGCTCACCACACACACAGCGCCGCACCACACTCACCACACACACACACACCACGCTCAACACACACACACACACACACCATGCCCATCACACACACACACACACCACACACTCACACACACACACACCATGCTCACCACACACACACACACCACACTCACACACACACCACACTCCACCACACACACACACCATGCCCACCACACACACACACACACCACACCAGGACATTCAAACACCACACCTCACCACACACACCACACTCACCACACACACACACACACACACACACACACACACACACACACACACACACACACACCAGCTCACCACACACACACACCTGGCACTCACCACATTCACACACCACACCACCACACACCACACCACGCCCACACCACACACACACACCACACCACCCCACACACACACTACGCCCACCACACACACACACACACACCACACTCACCACACACACACACCACGCTCACCACACACACGCACACACCAAGCTCCACCACACACACACACACCACACCCCACCACACACACACACCATGCCTCACCACACACACCACGCCCACCACACACACACACCACTCACCACACACACACACCACGCTCACCACACACACACACACACCACACCCACACACACACACCACACTCACCACACACACACACTACGCCCACCACACACACACACACTACGCCCACCACATACACACACACTACACTTACCACACACTACCTTCCCCACATCCACCTCCACTAACATCATCCCTACCACACTTTATCATCATTCTCTTCTCATTAGCATCTCATCACCCACATATTAATTTTCACAAGTTTGGTTCATCAGAAATATATTAAGGTTTCAATTAGGTGACTCCCGCCAGTAAAGTGAGATTACCTAAATGTGTAACTGAGGAGGTGACAAGACACACACACACTTAATTACTTACTTACTTACTTACTTATGGCAGTCCATCGAAGGCGATGACGACGTTGCTCCAGATGAGATGATTGATGAGTTATGTGTTATTCCTCTGATGCCACCGTAGATGTTATGTGTCATTATTTCACAGTCATCTGCATACTGTAGTTCTATGACCTTAGTTGTTAAGGTCTTTTTGTTGGCTTCCAGGCGTCCAATATTAAAAAGGCTACCGTCAAGACGGTACCGTATGCCCACACCTGCATCAGGCCAAAGGCATTGTGTGAGAGTTGTGCTACAGCCAGCAAAAAAAGATGTTAAACAACACAGGTGCCATTTGTGACACTAAATGGTTCTGACTGCACACCACCCACAAGTACCCGGGCTTGCATTCCATCATGCATCTGGCGGAAGATGTTTAAAAATCTTGGTGGTACACCGACCTTCCAACACAGTCCAAAAAGTTCTTGTTTACTGTGTCAAAGCTTTGGAGAGGTCAATGAAGGCGGTGTAAAGGTCTATATTTTGCTCTCGACTCTCTTTCTTTGAATTTGTCTAGCTGCGAAGATCATGTTTATTTAGTCGATTTTCCTGAATCCACTGGGATTCAGGAAGAGTATTCTCCTTAGGTGTTGATAAGTCTTGCTACCATGATTTTTGACAGGATCTTGCCAGCAACTACAAGGAAGGAGATGCCCCTGCTGTTACCACAGATTGCTTTGTCACCTTTATTCTTATAGATTGTTATGATATTTGCATCTTTCCAATCCTGGGGGATGGTCTCTGTGGTCCATATGGTAAGTAAGAGGCTATGGGAGCGCTCAGTCAGATGAGGACCTCCATGTTTGTAGATTTCAGCAGGAATGCCGTCAGGTAAAACGCTCTTGTTGTTGCTGAGCCCTCGTATTGCAGTTTCCACTTCTTGTAAGAGTGAGGCTTCATCCAGAGGTGCAGGGTCGGCATGGGTGGGATGTTATCCAGTGCTGTAGGTGTTATTGGATTAATTTGATTTAGAAGTGTGCTGAAGTGCTCATCCCATCTTATTGCAATCATTTGATTGCTTCTGTAGAGTGTGGTGCCATCTAAAGATCTTACTGGTGTGACATTTTTTTTTTGTGGGCCATAAATGGACTTAACTGCCTCATAGAAGCCGTGTGTGTTATTGACATCAATAAGGGCTTGATGGGCTAATTATTTGGTTTTGAGAAGATCATGGATGGTAGGTGAGTTCTCATCAAACCAGTCCTGATGTCGCTTTTTAGAAAAGCCAAGTGTTTCCATTGCAGCTTCATGGCATTAAAGGTGATATTCTAAAATGGATTAGGGCGTGGTTACAGGACAGGAAACAGCGCGTGAGCATTAACGGCACTAAATCCCATTGGAGCAACGTCACTTCAGGAGTTCCGCAAGGCTCAGTACTTGGACCATTATTATTTATTATATACATAAACGACATAGATATCGGCGTAGACAGCAACATAAGTAAATTTGCTGATGACACTAAAATAGGATGTGTAATTAAATCTGACGAGGACTCCGCAAAACTACAGGAAGATCTAAAAAATTTCGAATGGTCTGAAAATGGCAGATGAAATTCAATGTGGACGAATGTAAAGTACTCAGTATAGGAGATATAAACAGAAACCAGATACCAGATGAACAACGATGTTGAGAAATCGACTGCGAAGATTTAGGGTAATGATAAGTTGGAATCTTAAGCCAAGTAAACAATGTGTATTTGCTCGAAAAAAGGCTAATAAAGTACTGGGTTCATACAAAGGAATGTTAGTTACAAGACTAGCGAGGTCATCTTAAAACTATATCTTGCGCTTGTGAGACTTCACTTGATTACGCAGTTCAATTCTGGTCACCGCATTATAGAATGGATATAGAATCCTTGGAAAGAATTCAGAGAATGACAAGACTAATCCCGGGCATTAGGAACCTTGAGTACAGAGACAGGTTAAAGCATCTTAATTTGCACTCTCTCGAGAGACGTAGAGCGAGGGGCGACAAGATCGAGGTGTATAAATGGATGTCAGGGCTAAGCAAAGGGGACATTACAAAGGAACTCAAACTATCCAACCAGGAGCGAACTCGTAACAATGGTTATAAATTAAACAAATTTAGATTTAGGCGCGAAATAGGTAAACATTGGTTTGGAAATAGAGTAGTGGACGACTGGAACAAGTTACCAAATATCATCATAACTCGAATACGCTGGATAGCTTCAAACATAGGCTGGATGGATATATGCGCAATAGGGGTTGGGTGTAAATGGGACTGCCAAGTATGGGCCAATAGGCCCGCAAGTTCTCCATTCTTATGTTCTTATGTTCTTTCCAGCCATCTTCCACAATGCCAGGTTCCATAATTTCATGGGCTGGGAGTTTTCCGGTAATCTTGTTTTTTAATTAGTTAAAGGTTTTATGATTACTGGGGGCTTTGATGTTAAGTTTACGACTGGGGCCTTGCCTCAGCTGTTGGGGTCGAATTAGCATGCGAATCCTGGATCTTATTAGCCTATAGTCCGTGGCACAGTCTGCACCCCTCATAACTCTTGTGATTTGCACCTCCTTTAGGTCATCTTGAGCTAATAACATAGTCAAGGAGGTGCCAGTGGTTTAATCGAGGATATTTCCATGAGGTCTTGTATTTGGTTTTCATCTGGAACCAGATATTAGTGATCGTAAGATTGTATTCTGAGCACAGTGTAAGGAGTCGGAGTCCGTTGTTGTTCATCTTCTACCCCGCTTGCCCAGAACTTTGTCCCATGTTTCATAGTTTGAGCCAACTTTAGCATTGAAATCCCCTAAAGTAGAATTTTGTCAGTTAGTATTGGTGGTACATCCGCAAGAACAGTTTCCAATATACTATAGAAGCGACCTTTGACCAGAGGGATGCACCAAGTCATGAGCCTTTCGTTTATTCCAGCAGGCGTCTCAGGGATGTTGCGAAGGAGTGATGCTTTGACAGCGAAACCCACCCCATAGTCACGCGCGTGTCTTCTGGGAGTCCCCTCCAGAAAATGGTGTGGGGAAGACTCGCTGACGGAAGTGGGGGAAGGCCACACACACACACACACACACAATGCTTGAGTAAATATAAATACAGTTCATGATTAAGAAGTAAATATACAAGAGAAGTAAAAAAAAAATCACTTAGAGTGATAAGACCTCAGAAGAACTGTAAACAGGGTCCTCCCAAACTTCACTACTAGTCGGAGAGTGACCTGTCATAAGGACTCGGCCGAACAAGGTCACGTAGTTCCCTAGATAAGGTGTGTATAGTGATGGTAAATATTATGTGATCTGATGATTGGCCATACACGGTGCTGGTTGTGGTCGTGGGTGTGTGCCGTGAGTGTGTCGGGACACATGTTTGATTGTGAGTTTGTTTTAGTGTTTGTGTAATCAGGTGCGGCCTTGTAATCAAGTATATATATATATATATATATATATATATATATATATATATATATATATATATATATATATATATATATATATATATTAGGGTGGTCCAAAACTATATGGTAAAAAAATATAAGTAGTAATATATTGCCTCCACAAGCCTTAAAATTGTCCATTTGGTTCATAGATAAGGTCTGTATTTATCCAAATATTCATTTCACTTAGAGGGTCAATCCATTTTGCATATTATACTTGTAGTGTAGAATTTTCTTGTCCGCATGATACAGTCTTATATATACACAACACATATATTGGGTATATTTCAATGATATAGCCTAGTTGCCATTTGAAAAGAGAGTCAAGTATTGAGTCATAGGACTGACAATGACAGGTTGAAACAGGAAACACAGACAAGGGTTACCATTAATCAGATGAAGTTACTTATTTCATTTATATCTCATCAGTTCTACAATTATTTCATTATCAATCTAAATAGTATATTATGCAGGTTTCCATCTTGGTCATGGCATATGAATGAGCAGGCAATTATTACCTGCATATTATATAGACTTAGTTACAGATTTTGTAAGGAAAGGACAACACTATTCTGTTTAAGCGCTTCAAAAAGCAGTGGAGGGTCCATTTCGCTCAATGACTTCATTCCAGCACCGTTTGAGAACCCAACTTCAAATTCTAATGAAGGAGTTGCTGAATATTTGCCAGTAGTCCCCAGGATAATCAGCCACGAGATGATTATAGGGTTCTAGAACTAGCTCTTTGCTTGGTGGACTGCCAAGTAGTAAGGCTCTCGAGTTCCTGGTCCTACACACCATGCAAGATGGATGGCAAAGGAATCTATGCTCAAAATCTATCTGTTCAAACATCAATTCACATTATCAACACGGGAAGAAAACAATATCACACAACTGGCTTTGTTTGTGAGCAATGTGAGATTCTGGCATGAAGCACCAATGGCTGTCAGGTTCATTCAATGATGCGTTTAAAGGTTTTAAAGAATATCCTCAGAAATGTTGCACACGCAGCACAAGCAACAATTAGCCGACATCTCTGGTATCTATCAGAACATCTTATCGGTCTGCTTATTTGATGACAGGATCGATACTGAAACCAAGAAGAATATGGTACAAAACCCAGTGCCCAAAGAAACAGGACTTTTCAAGGCGTATTGTCCTATCTGATGAAACTCCTATCAGTAATGTGGCCTCATTTGTTGAGCGTACATTAGATATTTTATGTTCTTACACTAGATGGCAAAAAGAGCACAACTGTTCTTGAGTAAGGATCCCATGGAAAGACGATGTGTTTATCACAATGAGATCGTGCGATAAATATGAAGGTGGTGAATGACAGCGCAGAGGGCAATTGCCTCATAGAGCGTTATAATGAGTCTATAACGCAAAATATAACGGCAGTAACATTTTACAGTGCAGCTCATCGCAAGAAGTTACCAACGGCAAGCAAAGCTGTATGATGAGGGATACAAATAAAGAATGTGTATTGGTGTTCTAGAGTTATTTAGTTTGTAATTTGTAAAACTTATAATTGTATTTTTGCTGAATAGACAATGTGTTTATAATGTGTTTATCTAGCCCGAAAAATCCTATACTAAATGGAAAAAAGAGATTGGATTGACCTCTAAATATGCTTTTAAATGATCCAATTTTTTTCTGGGATGCATTTTGTACCTAATGGACAAAAATAAACCTTGTGGAGAAACGTATACAAATATGTATATTTTGACTACCTAATATATATATATATATATATATATATATATATATATATATATATATATATATATATATATATATATATATATATATATATATATATATATATATATATATATATATATATATATATATATATATAGGGTGTCCCAGAAAAATGTACCTGCCTCCTCTCCCAGCCTGCTCCCGTCTCCCTGGCTGCTCCCTGCCTTCCTGGCTGCTACCTGCCTCCCGCTGCCCCTGTCTCCCTGGCTGCTCCCGCCTGGCTGCTACCTGCCTCCCTGGCTGCTCCCTGTCCCCCTGGTTGCTCCCTGCCTCCCTTCCTCCAACCTCACAGTGTCTCATGAAGCAGGCAGGGATTTTTCTGGGACATCCTATATATGTGTGCATTCCCCGGTATGTGTGTGTGTGTGTGTGTGTGGTGTGTGTGTGTGTGTGTGTGTGTACTTGATGATGTTGATACGTACATGACTGTTACGGAATACTGCTCAGAGAAGGCAATACAGTTTTTGTGCGCGAATAAATTACAGCATACGTCACTAACACAGAATGAAACTTACAATAAGAATCGCTCATGTTATCGTGAATATATTCAACATAAACCCCACACATCACTGAAACATAACCCTTATCAACGTGTCCACTCTACACGTAAAACAAAATTAATGAAAATAACAAGAGCAAATAATGAATAAAACTTTAGTGTAAAATAAAGATCACAAAACCAGGTAATATAATTTCCTCTCTTATTGCCCGTGTCACAGTCGTGTTGGTGTTAATATCTTATAAAACAAATAAGATGGTCTCGTAAACTTGACAAACGACAACATAATGCAGGCGGGTCCCCACACCTGCTCGGGGAGGGGAGACACAAACCGTCAGGACCAGGTAAAACTGGTCTTCCTGAGACCGTCCTTACAGCATGAAAGTTTAAAGCTCTTCTGACTCCAACCAAACATGCCTAACCTAGGCTATTGAGGCCATACAGTATTACCTAGATTAAGCTGGGTTGGCTTTAAGTTAAGTTACCTATTGATATGGTTAAGAACCTAAAGACTAGGGCAGTGTAGTTAAGATAACAACTCTAAAGGAAAGTGGTCATCAAAGTACACCGTGTATTTGATGCCTGATATGAATAACATATTTTTACCCCATAAAATTAATGAATAAAAAACTAAGCATACCACCACGTGTATAAAATTCAGTTTTTATGTACAGTACCTGAGGAAAGGACCACTGACATCTTGTGATTCACCATATTAATAAATCATATCATTTAAATTCAAACCCCATTCGTGAAAGACAATTGTAAATCAGTTAACTAAATAAAGAATAGAAATTTCAAGAATAATAATAAATCACAGAAACTGATTCATTATTCCTTCACATAAACGCAAATTTTGAATAAAGCACGTCTTGGCTACTGCCAGACTGACGGTTCAGGGAGGTAGTGTAGCAGGTGTCAGGTTGGCTACCTCTCATCAGTGATCGAGGACGTATGCCCAACATTAAACCATATTATATTATTTCTAAGTTATATTGCTTAAATTTCTTAACGAATTTCGTCCTACAATATATTTTTAAACAATTTTGATTTGTAACTATACTGAAAACGCTTGACCTGATATGTTAAGCGTTTGTTGGTATTGTGAAATACCAACGATTTCCTCTGTTGAATTACGCCAAGGGGCGAGCAACTTGGCAACTACGGGGCAGGATATTTCTGTGTCTGTCTGTGTCCCTAAATTAACTAAAGAAAAGGTTTGAGGATTTGCACAATTCTTAGTAGGTTTGATCAACATATGTCAAAGCCCGCGTGATAAAATTACAAAATCGCAAAGACCAGGTGTTGCCGTAAGGATTTTCGGTGTTACAGAAAACTATGACATGAGACAGTCCCCAGCAGTAGGTAGACAGCTACTAAGCAGGGAGGTACTAACGCCTGGGAAGATATTGGAAGCATAATGTTCTTTCTAATGGTAGACCCTGCAGCCATATGGCATCACAAAAACTGTGACCAAGTCCCGTCATGATCTGACTCTTTCTAATTCATTTACACACAATTGCAGGCCAATTGTTCTCACTGTTGACAAACACAACATACATACTGTCAGTTCCTCACTGATTTTTTTTCATTATCATTTATTTATTTATTTATTTATTTATTTATTTATTTATCTAATATTATTATTATTATTATTTATTATTATTATTATTATTATTATTATTATTATTACTTATTTACTTACGTTACATTTATTTATTTTATTAGATTGTTATTATTATTATTATTATTATATTATTATTATTATTATTATTATTATTATTATTATTATTATTATTATTATTATTGTTATTATTATAATTATTATAATTTTATTCATTTTATTATTATTTATTATTATTATTAATGCTATTATTATTTTATTTATTATTATTATTATTATTATTATTATTATTATTATTATTATTATTATTATATATATTATTATTATCATTATTATTATTATCATTTTTATTCATTTTATTATTTATTATTATTATTATTATTATTATTATTATTATTATTATTATTATTATAATATTAATATTATTATTATTATTTATTTAATATATGATATTATTATTTATTATTATTATTGTTATTATTATTATTATATTATTATTTATTATTTGGCTATTATTATTATTTATACTATTATTATTATTATTATTACTATTATTATTATTATACATATTAATATTATTATTATTTATTATTATTATTTGATTATTATTATTATTATTATTATTATTTACTATTATTATTATATTATTATTATTGTATTATTATTATTATTATTATTATTATTATTATTATTATACACATATATATTATTATTATTATTTATATATTATTATTATTATTATTATATTATTATTATATATACATATTGCTACATATTATTATTATATATATACACACAGTTATTATTATTACATATTATTATTATTATTAATTTCCATTATATATTATTATTACCTACCTATTATTATTACATATTACCTACACACATTTCCCCCCCCACACTGATGGGTTAGTGACCCGTACCCCATAGCAACTAATCCCCGCTAAAAAAAAAATCGTTCAATATTTAAACCCTTAAATGATAAGATTTCCAATCCACCGAGTATACTTCCAAAATTCTCACAATTTGTATGAAAACATCATCAATAACACCGAACAAATGGACAATTAAGGTATTTTTCATAACGGAGCATAAATTAACTAACATATTACCATAGGGTTTGATTAGTATATTTTATCGAAACTCAACTGAAAGTAGAGTCCCGTAAAATGCTATTAAGGTTGTTAAAGTAAATACCTGTATTTCCCAGACCTGTTAAAAATTCATTTCACCCCTCTACTAAGGAAACAACACCCATACTTTAACCTTCTCAGGGATCCGTATGCAACATTTTCACCACAAATGATGGAGTCAAACATGTGCGCTTCGATATTATTTTGACATCCTTCCAAGCATCCAAAGGGTCCAGTTAAGCTTAGCTTGTGTTCTCACATTCTCAGCTCGACAGAATAAGCTACGTAGCCTCTGTACACCAAGCCCAGGATTACATTTGTAAATAAGCTTTATACAAAAATACAACTGACAACCCCTACAGAAGCAACAGGTACCTTTAAACGTATGTTAAAGGATTACCAATACTATGGTGGTAATTTTAGAAACCGGCAAGCCGGAGAGATAGTAAATTCCATGGAAGGGTGAGATCACCTCTTATCTTCAGTTGAACTTTATCTTAAGTTACAAAGCACTTCCATTACAAACTAGATGGAAAACAACGATGAACCGCTACCGAAGGATATTAAAATAACCCAATATTGAAAACAAACAAAGTGAAGAGATTCACGGACGCACCAGTATACATACTATAAGCTGAAAGAAAAACAACCTCTAAATGTACATACAGTACAGTATATGCTTAATTTTTCAAACGACTTCCAGTCATACGCATCGACTCCTGTTATGCATGTGGATTTGAAACGCAGCACCCCTGGTGCCGGTGCAGTCCTATATGCTACCTGTGGTTGCCGTGTGGGACCTTCAGGATGCACCCTGCAAATGCGTGGACCAGATGCAGCATCTTGTGTCAGTGTGAATGAGATGCAGCATCTTGGTAGCTCAGGTGGACGAGATTTTTAAGCACTTTTGCGCTCTCTGTGACCGTGGATGCAGCATCTTGGTAGCCGTGTAACGGCGGAGATGCGTTACCCGGTGCTCGTGCGTGGACCAGATGCAGCATCCTGGGTAGCTCGTGCGTGACGAGACGCAGCAATTCCTGGAAAGCCGTGGACCAGATGCAAGCATCTGGTAGCCGGTGCGGTGGACTCAGATGCGCACCCCCTTGGTGCTCGTGGACGATAGCATCTTGGTGTGCCAGGGTGGGACCAGATGCAGCATCTCTGCAGTTTCGTGCGGTGACGAGATGCAGCATCTTGTGGTTTCAGGTGGAATCAGATGCAGCATCTTTGCGAAGTTTCAGTGCAATTGTGATGCAGCATTCTGTAAGCTGGGACTGCATTGCAGTTACCTGCAGCTCGTGTGGGATTGTGATGCGCGTACCTTGGTGTTGTGTGTGTGGACAGGGATGCGCGACCTTTGGTGCTCGTAATGAGGTACGGGTACCTTGGTAGTTGTAAAATTTCTGCATGCAGCACGTGGTAGTTGTGTGGAATACATGCAAGCAGCTTGGTGCTCGTATCGTAGGTGCATCTTGGTAGTCGTGACGAGATGCAAGCATCGTGGTAGCTCAAAGTGTAATCCTGCATTTTTGCAGCATCTTGGTAGCTCCTGTGTGTGTGGTCTGGCATGCCACTGTGGTAGCTCCTCTGTGACGATGTGCGCTAACGGCAGCCTCGTGTGAATATGATGCAAGCGCAGCCTGGTAGCCGTGTGGTGTAATTTTATACGCGACCCTGCGCTCGCCGTGCGTGGACCAGATGCAGTATCGTGGTAGTTGTGGTGGGACTGATGCAGCATTCTGGTAGCTCGTGTACTGGTGGCGGCATCGTGGTAAGCCAGGTAGTGTAATCGTGATGCAGCATCTGCGGCAGTCGCGCCGTAATTTGAGGATGCGCATCTCGGTGAAGTCAGGTGCGGACGAGATGCAGTATCGTGGTAGTCGTGCGGTGGAATTCAGGTGATGCAGCATCTTGTGCTCGTGTAATTATGATGCAGCATCGTGGGTACCGCGTGACCGGGATGCAGCATCTGGGTGAAGCTCGTGTGTGGGAATTTGAGATGCAGCATCTTTGTGTTTCGTGTGTGGACCCCAGATGCAGTATCTGGTAGCTCGTGTGTGGACGAGTTAAAAGCATCTTGACCTAATACATCACAACGGAATCGCCCCATGAAAAACCGCGCCATAAACTTAGCGGCAACCTTTACGGGCGCCGCGTCTCAGCTCAAACAACAGTAAACCACAGCGCAAAATGCCTTATACTGTCTTATAACAGAGCGTCCTCGTCCCGCCCCCAAAGACACTAAATGTGGCCAACTTAGGGATATTGTGGCCGACGGCCTGACGCCCTTGTGTGTGCCTGAGGCACCTGTAGTGCTCCTTGCTAGGGACGCCCACCCCAGGAAAAGTAAGGTCACACACTGGATCACCCACCAAGAGAACACCCACTCACCTGGCTGCTACCAACAGAACACAAAACAAAATGCAGTTATTCTAAAAACACACCCACCACCACCACAATGAAACACTTAACTTTATGGGACAAGGCCGGCCACGGCGTATTCTTTACTGTAAATTCATTCCTTCTTGCCCCGTGTATTTCCCAGAGCTAGAGCCAAATTCCCAAACAAGGATCGGGGAACTAGAAACAAGAGTAATACATAAAATGAAGAACAAAAACGAGAAGAAGAACATGAAATGTATGGCGGAAAAGCTGCTGTTGTGTAAGTAAGGTTATACATCACTGTAATAAACCAAGTAAAGGTCCTAGTAGGGTCACTTTAAGTTTTAATGTTTCGCAAAAACAAACACTGAATAAGTTGTTTACCGCTTCGTGTATTATCTTAATACCTCTGGAATAAATAAATGGTGTTTAAACTCTGCCAGTAAACTTCAGAAGATTCTTATGTTACGGCTCTCAGCTTCTCGTAGTAAATACACATCGTTTCTGCAAACTGAGAGGATTTATACTTATTTTAACAATATCAATGGTACACACACCTACAATTAACCTGAAGTAATGAAAAGATACTACAAATTTTACAGAAACCAACAAACAAATGATACATTTCTTACCTGGAGGGAGTAGGCGGTACTGTGGTATGGCAATGCACACTGGTAACCTCTTCGAGGCCAGGTCATTGTGGCCAGGGCTGTACAATCCAAAGCTCCCCTGTAAATTTATCAGCGCCCATGGCACGATAAGTCTGTACAATAGGATGTAGTTATTCGCAAACTGAATTACATCTAACGTTTGTAATCAAACTGAAAGTTTCGCCTTCTAAAGATGATGAAAAATATACGGTGAAATTATAATTGCACTGATGATTAATATTCCTTTTAATGAAGAAGTTCAGAGATAAGAGACATGAGTTAATTAATTCCAGTGAATAAAATGTGCATTCACAAATAATAGCACTACAGGGTGCGCCAGGGGTGAATTTCGTGAGTGGAATAACAAACATTTTGTCCTTGATTTAACATCAACATATATTATCATTACGGGAAGATATTTACTACCGGCGCCAAATTACCCATATGGCAGAAGACGTTACTGTGTGTTTCTTGCTATGTACCGTCTGTCTATGATTTGTTTTCAATTTTGACCTTTAGGTTTCTCCTTTTCTATGGATCCAACTAAAGATGACGACAATGAAAAAGGAAATTGTGCCAGCCAAGAGGCGATTTCAAATACTTACAAGTCGTATAAGTTTCCAAGTGCCTCTAAAGGTAAAGTTTGGTGCACACCACGGGGTCTAGCTTTCAGAAAGACAGCTCTTAGATGTCCAGAAAGAACAACAGTTCCGGGTGGCCAGGGAAGCCAACAGCCTGAAAAGCCAGAAGGAACAGCCTAGGTGTCAGTAAAGCACAGCCCCAGCTGGGCTTGGTAGCACAGCTCCAGGTGAGCTCCAGACAACAACCCCAGTGCCCTTGTAAGGAATCACTAAATTTATAGCTCGCTAATTCACTTCTCCCCAAATACGCTCTGAACCCTTTTAAGCCTAATTACACCCATAAAACTACTGTTATAAATTTCAAAACGGATGACGGGAGAAGAGGTCCGTTGAACCCTAATGACTTCGGCAGATGTGAGTTTGCCCAGAGGCGTCCGATGAGCGTGGAAATAGTCGCACAAGGCCACACATCCGTCCATGAATTGCTTTTCTACTGGCTACAGTCTTCACCTTCTAAAACCATGTACCGCACGCCTTCGGTACAACATGACGATGAAGGTAGTGGGCCAGCGGTAATTATCCATTCCCAAGAAAACTCTGGCCATAATGGTTTAAATGTATAAAACATTAAAGGACACAATATGGAGATCATAAATTTCAAGCGCGATATGACCCACTTTCCGGAGGCTCTGGGTGTGGGGACGTGTTAAGGCGTTATTTTTACCAGGGATGCTAAGGCTCACGCTCCGTAGCTTCCGTAAACCGACGGGTTTACCACACAAAACCCGGGATATATCATTTGAGTGAGTTTAATGGAGCGAAAGAAAGTGCCAGGGGAAAACCTGAGCCCCACACAGCTTCCGGACACTGGCGTCACAGCGCATTGCGGTGCCTCAGACATCCCACACCCAGGGGCACCATCAGTCATACCAACAGAGATGTATTATGTAAATCTCTTTGGTTGAATGTATCGTAGAGTTGGCCATTCAGTAGAAGGTATCGCTGACTATCGCCAACCTTCAGTAGGATAACCGTATCCTGCACCCCCTAGGGCCTGTATATCTGGCTGAGTATGTAGCGCAAACTCTACGGGTTGGTTATATAGTACGCGCAAATGTAGCCAAATAGCAAATTGTTTTGGGTGACTCACGAGTTTCCAAGAACTCATACCCGCGTAGAATTCCTCTGGATGACTATACCTAAAAATCCTCCGGATATCTACTGCAAACTCTTTCCTCGCGTCTGTATATAGCGGAATACAAATTCTATTTTGAAAAGTCTTTGTGAATTAAAGAATCGACCAAGTGGTTTCATGAATAAATTTCCTAGATAAAAAATATTGAGTGATCTAAGGACAATGCGCCATGTATCAGTTTCCCGTTTCGAGATTCTGCCGCTATACCAGCGCTGCTTTTTCCACCTGTCTTTTGTTCCTCTCCCATATGCTGGATGCTCCTTCACCTCGTTATAGTGTTAGCCCTTCTAACCTTCTACTACACGTCCCTTTTGCAACTTCTTCTTTGCTTATATTCCTTTACTTACTATATTCCTTGCTTTCCTTCTGTCTACATTTTCTCTTCTATTCTTACGCTCTCGTCTTCAGGCATTATACTTATAAGTCTCTGTAAGTGTTCTTCCTGTTTACCTTGCACCATGGAAAGAGAGCCACCACCCCTCCTCCCTAACTGTGCCGCACCCTGCTGTCACAAACACTGCTGCCCAGGCCAGGTATTCCCCCAACCACAACTTAAGTGTGTGTGTGTGTGTGTGTGTGTGTGTAATACAAAAATTCACTTGAAACCCTCTTATCAACAATAGCACTCACCCGAGAGAGAGAGAGAGAGAGAGAGAGAGAGAGAGAGAGAGAGAGAGAGTAAATATACCTAACAGCACCACAGTAAACCAGTAGTGGACAAGCTGCTGCAGTAAACCGGTGCATAAAAGAAAAACAGCAGCCTGACAAAAAATATTCAGAACTGTATCACCGGGAAGTTTACACTCACCAGTACCTCTTTCCCCTTTTGTGTTAGGAAAGTGAGCCATTATTGTGAACATTCTAATTCTGGCTAATAAAGCAGGCCAATCCTAATTCAAGGTTACAATGGCGAGGCGCGCAAAGTACTATGATCTTTTATTGACACTTTCTTATCTTCCCTTGGACTCTTTCAACCATCACTTATCAGCTTGCCGGGCCAGTAAAATAGTAAATCGCAGGCCTATGACTTGCGATGTTTTGGTAGGGTCACCCTGATGGGCCAGCACACACCTGTCCTGGGCCGGGGATCGAACTTGGGACATAAGAGAGAGAGGAGCGTTTCGGCCTATGACTTAAACATTTAATAGAATTTGTACCATTAAGGCATAGTATGCTGTACTTACTCTTATATATTTTCTATCTCAGATGAGAGAGAGAGAGAGAGAGAGAGAGAGAGCCATTTATCCACCATCATCACTTAACGCTTCGTACCTAACATCTCAGATAATATATGATCTGTCTCCCTTTCAATTCCTGGGCGCCACTTCCATGAAAAGGGTCCAAGTGGCAGTGACAGGCGCTCCAGTATATTGGTCTCTGGGGGTCCCGCACGCCACCAGTCCTAGACCTTAAGAAATGCCCCAGGATTTCTTAAAACTCGAATCCAATGGAAGTTCTAAGAACTCCTCCTGACTCCACAAGGTCATTGGAAGACTAGGACTCTTGAATCCTATAGGAGCATGATACTCATAAAGGATCTTCTACCAAAGAACGTCTGCAATTCCCGATCATTCCTGTTCACCGTGAATCTTGAATCATATATCATTCCACAGGAGTTCCCTGCACACCATGGACCATCTGGAAACCTTGCAGGTCTTCTGAACCCCTTTCTGGGACTTTTGTAACCGTGCAGCCTGGGACATACAAACGAACTTCCCTGTAACTTCCTGGCATCGCCTTGACCTTACAATCCTCCTGGCCCCTGAGGACCTCCTGGGAGACTTAGAGAACTCGTGGAACTCTTGAGGACTCCAAAAACAAGTGTGAGAATCCTCTTTGTATTCTTATAAGAACATTCTGGAGTCATTGGGACAATCTGGAACTCCATATCCTTTGGAATCGCAGAGGCTTTCCAAATACCCACCGGTCCTGAGTTCTAAGTAGAACATCTGGAGAATCTCAAAGCCCAAAGCAATGCAATCTCTACAGGACATGGGAAGCTCTCATGATCCTATAGATCCTATATATGATGTCTAAGTAACGCCAGACTCTTGGATTCATGTCATGTACACTCTAAATACTCCATGAGACTTGAACGTCACACAGTATTTCAAACTTGAATTCCTAAGACCTACAAAACCATTCCACAGCCAAACACGCCCCCTGGTACCATCATGTCTATTATTTTCTACCAACCAAGAACTTTATAAAACTACTAAACCTATGGAAAATATTTTTTCAAATTATAGAACCATATTGTAGTTCGAAGACCATACACGATCCCGAGACCTTGGTTACATGTTCTGTTTGTTAAGATCGAATCACTTAATGTCTATTAAAAGCCACTAAACCTATAAGTAACGAGAATTTACCAAGATTCCAAAACTGTATCTAGACCCAAGATCCATTCCTGGATCACAGTGGTAAGCCATTTCATGTTATTTAATTTAATTTATCAGTTCGGAAATAAGGATACATACCAGCGGCAGCAAGTAACAGATACATCACCGAAATTATAATAGCTCATAAACATTCTTCAGGGCACTATACCGGCCACCATTAAGTCATATGGTGTACAGAAAGGCGCCCAGCGCCAACCATTATTTCATTCACCACCAAATTGTTCTTTAACATGGCACCAGCCACACCCTATGGATTTATTTATGCGAATAGATCCCAAACACGGGCCTCCAAAACACAAGAACCAGACAGCCAGAGAGACGGCAACAGAATCCATTAATGTAAGATGGAACTGAAACCCACAACGCTGACCTCCCGCCCATATGGGGCGAGGCTTATGTCACCAGGTTAGCTGGCTTGTACTTGTGTTCTGTATTGGAAGTAGGGTGTATCTTTTCTCCCTGCCACTGTGTGTGTGTGTGTGTGTGTAATCAGCCCCTTTCTCCCTGTCCTCTTTGATCATTGCCTCACGTTAGTCACAACAAAACACCTACTATAGTTCTCTTTTTCCTCTTTGCCAACATTTCTCCTTTAATCTCCTTCTTTCATTCCAGTAACTTTCCTTTTACAGTATCAACACAGTCGGTGTGTACCTGCTAAAGGTGTGAGCGACTAGCCCTTATATTGCCATCGAAGGGATTTGAGGTAAGCAGCCGTCTTGTGTTGTTCTTTCTAATAAAAGTACATTTTATTATTTATAACCTATATAAAAACATAATTATTAAAGATCTATAAACATTGCAGTAGGTTCTCAGGTCTGTTAATTCTTACCACATTGAACTTTCTCATAAATAAATAAATTATATAAATAAAAATTTCAAATTTTACCAATCGCCATATCATAATTTACAAACACAGAGAAAATTTCACCGAGTAGTTTGAAGTCTTAAAAACGCCCCTGAGTATACCCCCCATTATCTGGGTATTAAGTGGATACCTTATGAAGGCTCACACACTAACAATAGTTCCTCACATCCCTTAAGAATACTTCCAACTATCTGGGAAGAAAATTTGTCAATTATTACAAGCTGATTTCTTTCACTACCTAGAACACTTACAAGATCTTATTCATTAGAGTAAAACGTAAAGGAAAAAGACTCATGATTTTAATCATATGTTTATCATATACTTCGTGGTTTTTTTTAGTTTAAAATGAACCATATTAAAAATCTAAAATGCAGGTTCACATCAACAAGAAAATGTCAATTGAGCGATATTAGATTTAGAGGCAAAATCTCAGCCAATGCTATTCAAGGTGAGGTGGACGACACATAACGTGTCCACCTTCGTCTATCATCCCGTCAACCATTCAAGTCCACCACATGCATCAACAACCATGCACACCACAAACAACGAGCCACCCGTGTCATCCACCTGTATCCACTACTCGTGTCGACTATCCATGTTCATCACCCGTGTTCACTAGCACAATAAAGCCAGCCACCGAAGGGTCCAGTCAAATTACTCAGTAACCAGGTGGTTCAGTCGTGAATGTGTCAGCACTGGTGAGGAGCGCCTTAATCGCCGCTGTCGCGTGTCAAACCCTGTCCTAATTTGTCAGCAACATAAGGTGTTATGAAGAGGGGCCGTACAAAAATGGCTGCGTTTCTATTATAAGTGAGAGGATGAATTATTGCCCCAAAACCATAACATCACTATTCCAGAAAGACAAAATGAAGAAGAAGTAAAAACATAGAGGTGTAACAAAAAGTCCACCCTAAATGAGGGGTAATGCCACGCGGAGCACGCCACCATATCAGAAAGACATCGGCCTGGCAGTCAAAGGTACGTGCCAGTTCCCCAAAGAGTTCCTTTTAAACCTTTGTGGTGGAGTAAAACCTTTCTAAATAACTCATAGTGCCATGTCACCACCCATTACAGTACACACATGGCTCACTACCCAGCCACACACTACACATGGCGTCACCACATCCCCAACATTACACAGCTGGTCACCAACACACTACATGGTCACCACCACCCATTACACCTGCACATGGTTACTCCCACACTACACATGGTCACCACCACCCACAATACACATGGTCACCACCCACAGAGCACATGGTCACCACCCATATAGTATAATACTGTACATGGTCACCACCACCCACAATAAACACATGGTCACCACAACCACAGTGCAATATGGTCACCACTTCACCTATAGTACATGGTCACCACCTATATGTCAAAAGGTTCACCACCACCCACACACAACACATGCTGAGTCACCACCCAGCAAAGTATACTGTGTACATGGTCACCACCAGCCAGCAACAAGCACACCACCCATACAGTGCATACATGGTCACCAATTAATCTACAGTACATGTATACCACCACCATGCAGCAGGCATGCACCACACCCACAGTACACACATGGTCACCACCATTGTGCAAAGGAGGTCACCACGCATTGTGCGCACATGGTCACCAACATCCACAGTACACATGGTCACTCACCCACAGTGCACATGGTCATCACCACCAACAGTGCACACGCGGTCACCACCACCCACACTACACATGGTCACCACCACCACGCTACACATGGTCACCTCACCACACCCACAGTGCACATGGTCACTCACACCACCCACACACGCCATGGTCACCACCACCACAGTGCACACATGGTCACCACCACCCACACTACACATGGTGGTCACCACCACCACCCACAGTGCACATGGTCACCACCACCCACACTACACATGGTCACCACCCACACGCATATGTTGCTCATTAACCATATGCACATGGTCACTCACCACCCATTGGCACATGGTCACACCACCCACACTACAAGGTCACCAAACACCCACATACACACGGCCCACCCACAGTGCACATGGTCACCACCCAAGAAAAAGGCCCATCCACCCACACTACACACATGTTCACCACCACCCACACTACACACACACATGGTCACCAAATCTACAGTACACTTTGTCACCACCACCCACATTTAACATGGTCACCACTACCCACAGTGCACATGGTCACCACCACCCACAGTGCACATGGTCACCACCCACACTACACATGGTCACCACCCACAAAAACATGGTCACCACCACAAACAGTGCACACATGGTCACCACCTCCCACCCACACTACACATGGTCACCAATTCACACTACACATGGTCACCACCTCAATCTGCAAGGTCACCACCCACCACACTGCACATGGAGCCCGCTTCACCACCCACAGTGTACATGGTCACCACCACCCACACTACAAGGAGTCACCACCACCCACAGTACACATGGTCACCACCACCCATGTACACATGGCACCACCACCACAGTGCACATGGTCACCACCACCCACAGTACACATGTATCACCAATTCACAGTACAGATGGTCACGCGCACAGTGCATTATGGTCACCAACATCCACACAGCACACATGGTCACCCACCCACAATACACATGGTCACCACGCACAAGTGCCATGCTCATCACCTCACCCATGGTGCCATGACCACCGATAGTACACATGGTCACAACCCACAGTACACATGGTCACCAAATTCCACACTACACATTCTCACCCACATCCAACATTTGCACATGTCACACCCACAGTGCACATGCGGCTACTACTCCACACTACATGGTCACCCACAGCACATGGGTCACACCCACACTACATGGGACAACACTCACCAACACTGCATGGCGGCTCACCCACTCACTCCACAGTGCATGGTCACCACCAATTAAAACCGCACATGGTACCCACCACCCTACTACCATATTATGTAGGGTTGTTACCACCCACAGTGCATATGTATTGTCACCACCACCCATGAGTGCCACGGTCACCAATTCACCCGTTAATCTACACATGGTCACGTCTCCACCAGCCACCGACACGGTCAACACCCACAGTGCACATGGTCAAATTATCCAAATCTACACAAAACACATGTCACCAACACCCACAATACACATTATCGCCACCCATTACAGTGCATATACTGTCACCCACCCACATTGCATTATTGTCACTTCCTCCCACCGCCAGTGCACATGGTCACCACCATCCACACTGCACATATGGTCACCACCACCAACACTCTACATATATGTCACCACCAATCTAAACTACATATAAAGTGGTCACTTCACCACCCACATCTTGCCAAGGGTTGCTCACCACCGCCACTCCACAGTGCACATGGTCACCACCCCACCTAGAGAGGTCACCCACCCGCCACCATATAGTCACCACCAAGTGCATGGTTTCCACTCCCCCACCAGCTACGGGTCACCACGATTAACTTGTTTTGTCAGTAATCTGTATACTGTACATGATCACCACCCACCCACAGTACACATGCGGTAGCGTGGTCACCACCCACCACACCCCACACGCCCACCACCCACACCCACATGTCACCAACCGCACACCACATGGTCACCACCACCCACAGTGCACATGGTCACCACCACCCATAGCACGGTCACTCACTCACCCACAGTGCACATGGTCACCACACTACCCACAGTACACATGGTCACCAACGACACTTCCACATGGTCAACACCACACCCACACCAACATTGTCATACTTAATCTGGCTGCACATGGCCCACCTCAACAACCACCACCATAGATGTATTCACTCAATCTGCTTTCGAAAGCACATTATTGGTCAATTCAATTCATTGAGTGCACATGAGCCCACCAACCCACAGTGCACAATGGCAATCACCCAATTCATTTCTGAAGTACATGGCCCAACCATCCATTATTGCACATGGTCATCAAATGCACCAAATTTACAAGGTCACTCACCACCCACACTCAAGCACATGGCTCACCACCCACAGTACACACATGGTCACCACCACCCACACGCCACACATGGTCACCACCACCCACACTACACATGGTCACCACCAATCACCACCGCTATGTCACCACTACCCACACTACACACATGGTCACCATCACACATGTATACTACTACTCACCGACAGTGCACATGTAGAATAACCATCCACATTGCACACACATACCTCACCACCACCCACAGTACATTGTCACCACTAACACACAGTGCACATATGGTCACCACTCACTCCATTAATTACACACATGGTCACCACTTCAATTCACAAAATAATAATGGTCACCAATTAATTCACTACGTTATATATGGTCAATTAATTTCAACGCAGTGACATGTTCTAACATCCACATTAAAATATGTCATCACCAACACCCACCACTTGAAACATATAGCTTTCCACCACCACCACACACTCACATGTCATCGAATTCCACCATAAAACATGTCATCAACACTCACACATACGTCACTAATTACAATTTGCCATGAGTCACTAATTAATCAGCATGCACAATTCACCACCTCCATTAATCTACATTATGAATACTATTCTATCCAATGTGCATGGTCACACCACCACGGTGCATTATGGTCACCACCCACACTACATACAATACTTCCACCCAATCTATTAATCTACATGCAACACCACTCACACATGTACACACCCACACCACATATGGTCACCACCACCACACGCACATGGTCACCACCACCCAACCACACATGGTCACCACCACCCACACCACACATGGTCACCACCACCACACATACTCACCAACACCCACACCACACATAGCCCACCACCCAATGGTACAACATGTCACCAACAACTTTACACACATAGATACCAGCACCCACACTCACACATGGTCGTTCCATAGTATTTACCACATAGTCACCAACCCACAGTGCACATGGTCACTACCCACAGCACCATGGTTACCACCCCACAGTACATGGTCACTCACAATTGGCTAATACGGTGGTCACCACCCACAGTATAAGTGTACATGGTCACCACCACCCACACGATACATAGCTCACCACCCACAGTGCACGGTCACTACCCACCGTACACATAGTCACCAACCCCACAGTACACACGGTCACTCACCCCACCTTAGCCATGTCAGCACACACAGTATACTGTACATGGTCACACCACCCACACAGTACACATTGTCACCACCACCCACACGCACACATGGTCACCACCACCCACACACACATCACCACCAAAGTGCCATGCACCACCCACAGTACACATGCTCACCACCACCCACTCTACACCAGGTCACCCACCACCCACACTAAACATGGTCACCACCACCCACAGTGCACATGGTCGTCACCACCCACTACACATGGTCACCACCACAGTGCACATAGTGTCACCACCAACAGTGCACATGGTCACCCACCACCACACTACACATGGTCACCACCACCCACGCTAAACATGGTCACCACCACCACAGTGCATGGTCACCACCACCACACTGCACATGGTCACCACCACCCACAGTGCACATGGTCACCACCACCCACACACCACACATGGTCACCACCACCCACAGTGCACATGGTCACCACCACCCACTACATGGTCACCATTACTCACACTGCACATGGTTACCCACAACCCCAGTGCATGGTCGCCACCACCGCGCACATGGTACCACCACCCACACTACACATGGTCACCAACACCCACACTACACACGGTCACGACCCACAGTGCATGGTCACCACCACCCACAGTGCACATGGTCACCATCCACCCACACCACATGTTCACCACCACCCACACTACACATGGTCACCACCCACAGTGCACTTTGTCACCACCACCCATTTGCACATGGTCACCACCACCCACAGTGCGCATGGTCACCACCACACCAGTGCACATGGTCATCACCACCCACACTACACATGGTCACCACCCACAGTGCACATGGTCACCACCACAAACAGTGCACATAGTCACCACCACCACACACACATGGTCACCACCACCACACTACACATGGTCACCACCCACAGTGCACATGGTCACCACCCACACACATGGTCACCACCACCCCACACACACTACATGGTCACCACCACCCACAGTGCACATGGTCACCACCACCCACACACACCACACATGGTGACCACCACCCACCACATGGTTACCACCACCACAGTGCACATGGTCACCACCACCCACAGCGCACATGGTCACCACCACCCACACACACATGGTCACCACCACCACTACACACGGTGCCACCCAGTGCACATGGTCACCACCACCCACAGTGCACATGGTCACCATCCACCCCACACAACACATGGTCACCACCA